>NC_044558.1:39870775-40173437 GCF_007565055.1 Rhinopithecus roxellana
TCAGGAGGCTGAGGAAGGAGAATTGCTTGAACCCGGGAAGCAGAGGCTGCAGTGAGCTGAGATCGCACCATTGCACTCCAGCCTGGGTGACACAGCAAGATTCTGTCTCAAAAAAAAGAAGAAAAAAGAAAAAAAGAAAAATTAAGAACTATTAATCAAAACACATAATAAAACAAAAAATACAATGACAGAAGATTTTAGCAACATAAATGGAAATTAAAAATTTAGTGTCTAAATTCTAGAATATATAACTTCCAAAAACTAACTAGAAAAGCGAAAACAAAACAGTGAAAATAGGCAAAAGATATAAAAAGGAATTTCACAGAATAGGAAATGCTAATATCTATTCAACATTTATAAACATGCTTTCATTACTAGCCCCCCAAAAAAGACATTTTAAAAATAAGATACCATTTTATATGCATTAAGTTTGCAAAGTAATTAGAAAATCTAATATTTATAAGTGGGTAAAGCTATATGGTACTCTTCTACATTGTTTAGAATACAAACTGGTACTGAGACTATATAGGGCAATGTAGAGGTTTGTGTTTAAGGTAATGATAGTTATAGCCCATGAGGAAACAATTTAGCTTTTATGTGTGTATCTTAGAGAAACTATGTTAAATATGCTTGGAAAACATGCCAAAATGTATTAAAATAAAAAATACCGTTTGTAATAGGGACAAAAGTAGAAACAATTGAGCTTTATGGAACATACTTCTAGTTAGTAAATTTTAAAATTAAAAAAGTACTACATATTGTTCATGGATACCCACAATAAAGTTTAAAGATATGATTAGGAATGATAAACTACAAAATCATAATAGTTGTTACATTCAGAGGGTAAGAGAATAGAGGTGAGAGAGTAGCTGTATCATTAGGTTTTCTTGTTTGTTTTTAAATTTGAAAAAAATGATCCAGCAATCCCACTACTGGGTATCTACCCAGAGGAAAAGCCATTATACAGAAAAGGTATTTGCACACGCATGTTTATAGCAGCACAATTCACCATTGCAAAAATGTGGAACCAACTGAAATGTCCATCAATCAACAAGTAAATAAACTGTGATATATATCTCTATATATATGTATCTATCAATTATATATATATCAATTTTATATATATATGTGGATGTAATTGTAAGTCATCTACATTTTAAAGTAACAAAATAGTAATTCTAAGTAGACTGTGAAAGAGGTATGCATATTTCACTCCCTAGGACAACCACTAAAGAAATAATACAGAGATCATATATAGCCAAAAAGTCAATAAATTTTTTTAAAAATTAAGAACTATTAATCAAAACACATAATAAAACAAAAAGTACAATGACAGAAGATTTTAGCAATATAAATGGAAATTAAAAGTTTAGTTTCTAAATTCTAGAATATGTAACTTCCAAAAACTATCTAGAAAAATGAAAACAGTGAAAATAGTCAAAAGATATAAAAAGGAAATTCCCTCATATATATCATATAGATAGATAGATAGATTTCGCACTACTGGTAGATACCCAGCAGTGGGATTGCTGGATCATTTTTTTAAATTTAAAAACAAGAAACCCTAAAAAGGAAACTATACACATATATATGATGGAATACTACTCAGCCATAAAAAGGAAGGAATTAATGGCATTTGCGGCAACCTGGATGGTATTGGAGACTATTATTCTAAGTGAAGTAACTCAGGAATGGAAAACCAAACATAATATTTCTCATTCATATGCAGAAGCTAAGGTATGAGGATGCAAAGATGTCAGAATGA
Organism: Rhinopithecus roxellana; assembly: GCF_007565055.1. Lineage (NCBI taxonomy): Eukaryota > Metazoa > Chordata > Mammalia > Primates > Cercopithecidae > Rhinopithecus > Rhinopithecus roxellana. Next base: position 39,872,541 of record NC_044558.1, read on the forward strand.
CACAATGGACTTTGGTGACTCACAGGGAAAAGGTAAGAAGAGGTGAAGGTAAAAGACTACAAATAGGGTTCAGTGTATACTGCTCGGGTGTTGGATGCACCAAAATCTCAAAAATCACCACTGAAGAACTTACTTATGTAACCAAATGCCACCTGTTCCCCAAAAACCTATAGAAATAAAAAATATTTTTAAAAAGATGAGAAGCAAAGAAAAACAAATTTTAAACATAAAAGAAATAGCACAATTACTTATAACTCTTGTTTATACTATTCATGTTATAGTACTTTTTACATAATGGTATCTGTTGTAATTATGTCAGTGTTAGTCAATTGAGTTATCCAGGGATCATGAAAAAGACAAATGAAGACTCTTTATTCAAACCCTGCTTTTAGCCATCATTCTTAAAATAGGCAGGTTCGTGATTGGAAGGCACACATTTAGATTATCCTTAATTTGCTGGGGATTGAGGTATGACTCAGAATCCCTGATGTTCCCTTCCTGATGCCTGCCTTTGACACTTTAGATAATTTCTTTTAATGGGGTGACAGTTTCACCAGAGCCAGGTTAGAACTGGCATGTTGGAAATATATTATAAATATGTAATACTTTTGATTATGTAGTACGGTAAGTGAGCATTATCTGAATGTCTTTCCTTGCTCTCCTGAGGCAATTCATCTGAATTGAGGAAGAGCTCAAAAAAATAAGAAGCCAATGATAGAATGCTATGGCATGATGCTCTGCAACAATTAAAAATATGATTGTGAACAAACTTTAATGACATGGAATTATATCTCACAGTATTATTAAGTAAAGAAATAGTTTCCAAATTCATAGCATGATCCCAATGATGTAAAAATAATGTTAAAACTAACAATAATTATAGATACATGCATGCAAAGACACACACATCCCCAAGATGAGGGTAGAAGAAAACCAGCTACGCCAAAGCGTTAACTGTATTTATTACCAGTTGGTACAATCCACAGATCACATTCTATTTTGTTTTTTTCTCTATTGTCTATTGTGCAGTAGATACAATATGACAAAATTCTGTAATTTAGAATGTTCAATTTCATTCTGAAGAGAATTAATTTAGATGAAGGAAAACTTCAGAAATACCATCCTGGTTTTTGCCTACTTTCTAGAAATAGTGAGGTAAAATTGGACTTCTATATATTATGTTTATGACTGATTCAAATAAAATTTCATTTTATTTCCAGTTTTGGAGCTGAATTTGGTTTTGAAGGGAGTTCATTTTCTAATCTCTACGATATAAACCTAATATATGATTTTAGTTTAAGTTTGGAAGTCAAATTTGAGGATAGATATCTTTCCTAAAGTAAAGTACTTCCAAGATTAGAGGTTCCAAATGACACCTTTGTAAGAGAAATGGTTTATATTTTCTATTTGTATTAACAATAAAGTAGTATTTTGATGTGTACCTATCACATTAAATTGAATAAAAAAGGAATTTTATTTAAAAATAAAATGAAGCTATCTTCTATTTCATCCAAAAATAATAAAGTATCAAAATGATTTGCTTAAGCCATCCTAATAAACAAGGAAATTGTCAAACCGTGTTCCTCCAGAATTTGGACAATAACTAACCTAAATATTCTGAAGTCATTTGCCACACAGGAGGCTGAGAAAACAAAAATGCTTCTTAGGGCATTTTTCTCATTCTTTTCCTGCTTATATTTTTTTTTTTTTTTTTTTTTTTTAAACAGAATCTCACTCTGTCACCAAGGCTGGAGTGCAGTGGTATAATCTCAGCTCACTGCCACCTCTGCCTCCCGGATTCAAGCGATTCTCCTGCCTCAGCCTCCCAGGTAGCTGGGATTATAGGCACGTGTCACCATACCTGGCTAATTTTTGTATTTTTAGTAGAGACAGTTTCAGCCTGTTGGCTAGTCTGGTCTCAAACTCCGGACCTCAAGTGATCCATCCGCCTCGACCTTCCAAGGTGCTGGGATTACAGGTGTGAGCCACCGTGCCCAGCCTCATTTCCTACTTATGTTTCTCATTCATATTATGTTTGCTTGACTTTTTGCTAGTGGTTTTAGTATAAGGGCAGCTCACAAAGTTTTTCTTTGTTTCTCAAAATGAATAAAATATCAAAAAATGCACCCACATTTCTAAATCAATAAGGTGTTTATTTTACACCAAAAACATGGAATAAAGAGCAGATTTCTTAGTTGGTACATTAGTTGGCTTTGGATAGTCCCAATTTCTGAATCTTGTTAACAGCTTTGCTATCTCACGGTTGTATTTGAAATCAGTGAAGCATGAATCAGTGAAAATCTCTGGTGTAAAAATATTCATTTAAACTAATTTGGCAATTTGCCAACTGGATTTCTCTCTCTCTCTCTCTCTCTCTATATATATATATATATATTTTTTTTTTTTTTTTTTTTTTTGAGGCGGAGTCTTGCTCTGTCGCCCGGACTGGAGTGCAGTGGCCAGATCTCAGCTCACTGCAAGCTCCGCCTCCTGGGTTTACGCCATTCTCCTGCCTCAGCCTCCCGAGTAGCTGGGACTACAGGCGCCCACCACCTCGCCCGGCTAGTTTTTGTATTTTTAGTAGAGACGGGGTTTCACCGTGTTAGCCAGGATGGTCTCGATCTCCTGACCTCGTGATCCGCCCGTCTCGGCCTCTCAAAGTGCTGGGATTACAGGCTTGAGCCACCGCGCCCGGCCCTCTTTATATATTTTATATATTTACAGACATGCTGAAAACTATTTCTGATACTGTGGGGTTTCTTTTTTCAGATTGGTTGAACTATCTATGGAATCTTGAGAGTCTTTGCTGTAGCTATTCCCTCTGCCTGGGAAGTTCTTTAACCAGGTGTCTGCTCAGCTAATTTCAACTTCCAAGTCCTTGCTCAATGCTCACTTTCTCTACTTAAAGACCCTACTTAATTCTGCAAACTCCTTGCACTCATATTCTTCCCCCTACCCCACCCCCAACTGCCTAATCCCTCTTACTTTGATCTACTTTTTGTGTTTCTCATCGCAATCATCAATTTCCATCATACTATATAATTTACTTATTTCTTATATTTACTATTAAAGGTACATTTATTTGACTTACAATTTAAGCTAAAGCAAAAATGTTTGTCTCTTTTGTTCAACAATATATCCCAAGTACTTGATACACTTCCTGGTGCATCGTAGGTACTCAATATATAGTTTAATTGTTTGAAATCAAACAACATATCAACGAAATATCAGCAGATAATTCCACTATTTTTGGAATGTATGCAATATAGTACATCCTACCGTAACGTGACTTCAAATGACTTGACTTCACTGAACATAGGCACCAGTGTTTCCCTATCACATATGGTTTCTGATGAATGAGTCGAATTTAAGACCATAAACAACTGCTTCATTGTCTGGGTGTATTAGTGGTTGTGTTATAGTCAATGGACATTTTTAGTAAGATTTCCTCTAACTCTTTATGTTATAGAGGTGCAGGTGTTTAACAAGAAAAAAAATTCCTTCTGAAATGCTTTGCGACCCCAAACGATATACTAATAAACAACCCCATTCTCTATTATAGACATCCAGCAGCAAGAATGAGGGAAAGAAATAAGTATTTTTAAAACGTTTAAACTTTTATTTATTTATTTATTTATTTATTTATTTATTTATTATTTTGAGATGGAGTCTTGCTCTGTTGCCCAGGCTGGAATGTAATGGTGCTATCTCGGCTCACTGCAACCTCCGCCTCCTGGGTTCAACGGATTCTCACACCTCAGCCTCCCAAGTAGCTGGGATTACAGGCATCCACCATCATACCCGGCTAATTTTTGAATTTTCATAGAGACAGGGTTTCACCATGTTGGCCAGGTCAGGCCAAGTTTTGGACTCATGACCTCAGGTGATCCGCCCACCTCGGACTCCCAAAATGCTGGGATTACAGGTGTGAGCTACTGCGCCCAGCCTTAAACTTTTAGTTTTAAAGAATGAAGAGTCAGCGAGGGAGGCATTAAGGCCTATATTTGGGTGATGTTCTTTTAAATCATCTTGTAGTTATGTGAGAAAATAAGGTACAGAAACGAGAGCAAGATTAAATAATCTAATCAACCCATAGTTAAAATCCCAGGATATTCTTAGTGTCCCAGGCTATTGTGTGAGTAAGTTGTTCCCAAGTGGCCTCATTCAAGGAAATCTAAAAGAATGGCCAAGCGTTGCAGAAAATGTATTTGAATGCTCCAAGTACATAGTCTAAGCCATAGCAGAGGGCTGTCACATCTGTGTACTGCTCAGGATGATGGATGGTATAAGTGCAGCCTGATTAGTGTCTTGGGATAAACAGAGAGCTAATGCAGGACAGTCAGAGGTTTGTAAATAAATCTATTACTGACATCTTAGATGAATCTGACCTTTGCAGTGCCAGAATAGATGACAATATAATACATTGGTATACCAAGGGCTAGCTCCAAGGAAACTTTGTTCTCCATTTTGAATAAAATTTTAATGATGAACCAATAGCAGAATCTATAGGTATCTACAGCCTTTTTGCTTTTGGTATTTTGTGTTTTACTACAACAGCATAATTCACATATGCACAGAAAAGTTTATCTGCCTTATTTTAGGTACCTAATTTTTTTCCTTAGGATACATATTGCTGCCTTTGTGTGTGTGTATCAAATGCTTTAAGTGGAAAAATGTTACAAAAGTGCAACTGTGTTAAGTTATAAAATGTAATATTGTTATCCATCTTGAAGTCTGTGTCTTGGAATAAGAACACTGTTTTCAATTTAAGTATTAAAATAAGTTCTGTCATTAAGCAGAGATGTTGTACAATACAGCTGATAACAGCATAGTGCTGGGGTCACCATACTGAGTTCTAATCCCAGCTTCACCACTTACCAACTGGATGGCTACAGGCAAATTACTAGCTTCATTGAGCTTCAGTTTTCTCCTCCATTACCAAAAAAACAAAACAAAACAAAACAAAACAAACAAAAAAAAGACTTCACAGAACTCTTGTGAGAGTTCAATGTGATAATATGTATTTTTGGAATTGTAGTGCTTTTCCTCCCCTATTCTTATTGCCCCCCTTGCTATTTCATTGTTTTCTTCACTGTATGCTTATGCAAAAGGGTAGATCGTTCTTCTTGTTATGGTTGGAAAAATACTAAAAAATGATAATGGTAAATTTATATACCTGAACATGATATTTTCATCTGTGAATTTCCAATTCATTCCTCTTCAACCTGAGCCATTCCACTATGAATATAGCTTAATTCAAATCAATTATTTACTTTGTAAAAAGAAATTATTTTTCTTCCTTTCTCCTCTTATAAAAGATAGCTCTCAGACAAAAGGAAATAGACTTTGGGACTGATAAAGTGACTGCATAAAAGATGGGAAAGGGCAAGCACAGAACAAATCTTAATGAGGTGTTGATCACTGTTACCTATTGTTCCCTTATATGTTCAGAAGTTCCTTGAATCCATTTTGTTGCTTCATATCTCTGCCACTGGCTCACACAATTCCGTGGCCTTTCTCTTTATGTAGAGCAGTCAAAACCTACTTATCCAGCCAGACTCAATTGATTTCCTGTTGCCCACCAGTTTCTTGCCTGCTGCCCATCCCCTCCTCTGCTCCCACCCTCCATAGAAGAAATCATTTCCTTCATTATTCTCCATTCCCTCTGAAGTATCTTTCTAACGCAGCTCCTCTAAGCATGATTTTACTTGTCGTCTTTGTTCACTAGATGGTAGGGCCCAGAGTCGACTGCCACAAGCGTGTCTCTCATTCTCCTGGAGATAATCTCCTATGAGTGTTCCTCACCACAGAGCTTTACTGTGGGGTCAGGTGTCTCCTGCCCAGCCCTGATCTAATTATCTAATTCTAGTGAGCCACCTACAACTGAGTGTGTGTGTGCGTGAGCACGCATGTGTGTGTGTTATTAGAGGTAGTGTAATATAGTAGTTTGGTATCAAATTATCAGAGGTACATCTTAATTCTATCAATTTAATTTTTAACTGATTACTTACTACTTGATTTTGGGCAAGTTACTTCTTCATGCCTCAACTGTCTTATCTCTAAAATGAGATCATTATAGTACCCTCTTGTAGAAATATGATAATGTTTAAATAGGACATCTAAATGCTTAGAACAGAGTCTGGCACACAGGAAGCACAATGTTATCCGTAATTATACTTAAATAATAGTAACCTAAATAAGTTAAGTAGGAGACCCTTGCAATCAATGGATCTGATTTCTCAATTTAAAGTGTCTTAAGGAAAGATGGCTGACATGAATAATTTTCATCCATTTATAGAGAAGTAAATATTGATGCTCATAATGATCAAATCCCTTTTGAAGGCAGGCTCTGAAAGGCTTCTTTCTTGCATAAACTTTCTCCTAGACTCACCTCATAAGGAAAAGAAATGATGCATCTTATGTGGAGGAAAAGTCCATATGATATTTTTAATTTATCTTGTCAAATGTAAATGATTCTTTTCTGACATAGCTCTGTAGGCCACTACTAATTTGTATGGTTCTCTCATAGTAATTTCCATGCTTCTTTGAATTACAACTAACTTTTAACAATCCCTGATGCAGTATTTTAACAAAGCTTTTATTCCAAAACACCAAGTCACCTTTACTAGTATTAGATCACAGTTAAGGAAAAACAGCACCTATCGACTCAGAATATTTCTGAATGAGTTAAGTGGTTGACTTTTTCACTAATTCGCTAATTCACTCATTGCTGTTTGGCTTCATGAACAGCAATGAGTGAATTAGCCAATTAGTGAAAAAGTGAATTGAAGCCATTACAAGTATGATATTACATTGACTCACATAGGCATATGACCTTTTTTGTTACTGTATCATTTTTAAGTAAATTAATAATGAATGTCTAGTCACCAAAATTACAGCCCACTCAGGGTTATTTTTACCATGCTGAACTAACTATTCTAATGATATATCCAGCCAAATTGGAAATTGGAAAATTTTGCTGCTAAAGGAATTTTCATGCATAGTTTAATAATTCAGCTACCTGTAGCCCTGGGCAAAATACATTGCCAGCAGGATGCTTTTTGGCAAAGTCATAGTCAATTATAATAATGGAAATTTTAAATGCCCTACCAATAAATGTTGGAATTATCTGTGGAAAAGGAAGGGGTTCAGAACATTACTGCAGCATTGTTTCATTACCATAAGTAAGTACATTTTATTCTTGGAGACCTATGTAAGTTTGATAGTTAGTTATTTTAGGAAACAAGAAAATAAGAATAGTAGACCTATTGTAAGTGGGATACAATTATTTTTCCCTAACCTCCAGCCCTGCAGCAGTTCTAGTACCAGATGTTAGATGAGAAGAGTTACTCTTCTAAGCTTTACAGACTGCTAAATAAATTATCTCAAAGTTTGATTCAGTAAGAATTTCAAAGAGTTAATTGTCAGTATTGAACTTTATCAACTATTATTTTCATTCATTTTTGAGTATTTTGCATGAGGCATTGCTCTAGGGAGTTGGGAATGTGTCAACGAATAAAATCATCAAAGTTCTTCACCATTGGAGTTCAAATTCCATTTTTGGGGGAGTAAGGAAATAGATACTAAACAATGGATTTTATAAGTAATGATTTTGGTTTGTTAGAAAGCGATACGTAAATAGAAAAGTAAAATGGAGGACAGTGAATCAGGAATAGGAGAAGAGGTTGCAGCTTAGAGTGGTTTGGGGTGAAATGATAATGCCACAGAAACGGAGTGTGCCACATGCATGGGGGAGTAGGGGGTGGAGCTGCATATGTCTCTATTTTCAGCAGAGAAGGCCTGTCAAGTTATTAAAAATACATCTCATTGTCTCCCTCTTCCACTTGTTGGAGTGCTTCCTGGCCTTGCTCTCAGAGCTGAAGATGACATAAATCATAGAAGAAATAAATGGTACCGTCTGGGCTTTCTGATCTTGCAAGGTCCCACCTAATTTAAGCTCTGGTGGATAGTCTATTTCTCATTAGTTGTCTCAATTCACAGAGGATGGAGAAGGAAAGCACTGAATGAGATGTGCAGCTCAACTCAATGAGCACTCGTTAGCCCCGATTATTTGGCTAGGACAACTTTATTCAATTTAATGGAATCCAAAATTCAGCAGTTCTTATGGAGCCTTCAATGTGCTGTAAAACAAACCACAGATAAATGAACTGTCTAAAAGAATAATATGAGGCACTGCTAAACAAGTGTTATGAAAGAGAAAGATCACTGTAATCTAGAGTTAGTTAGAGTTAAGGCTTTCTGGAAAAGTGAGACCAACATTACACCTTCAAAAACTCTAGTGTGGTGGTGATGCAAGTGGAGGAAAATAGGAAAGAGGCAACAACATCCATGAAGACACAGAGGCAGAAAGGGCAGTGGCCCTGGGATAGTTAAAAGAGAGAAGTCTAGCTGAGGGACTTCTTGACTTGACTAGCGGCAATTAGCCATGACTAATAACGCTTTCCACACTCCAAAGACTTAGATGGGGGGATAAAAAACCATCTACATTAGGCAGACTGTGGTAGCCTCCCTAGACACACAGAGCTGGGCCGGATGAGCCCCGGCACTGAAGTGATCTATTATCTTTCACCATAAAGAGTACAAGGGAAACTAAAGATTATTACCTCCACGAAACAAAAAGATGTCTTCTTTTGCTTCAATCACATAGATATATTCTACTGGTCTAAAAGTATCGTCTCACTTCTTTCTGTCACACTGTGAGGACTTGAGTCAGAAGAAAGTTTAAATACAGGGATTGAGCTGGAAAGAGTGGAAAGAGAAGCAAAGAGGGGGAAGCTGTAGGAAGGACGAAGGCGCCCACGAAATACATGGTTACTGCTTACACCAAGCAAGCTGCCTTGGGAACGCTTCCCCCAAGCAGCCAGAATGCTCAGTAGTGGAAGACACCTCTATTCCTGTAGGCGAGTCCTGGGAAGCTGGTCAATCTGCAAACGCCAATTCTAGGCAGTGAGCTCGGTCTACTTGTAAATCAAGATTTGGGGAAAGAGTACGGTGGGTGGCATGGTTGACACTGTCATCAGCTCCCTCCTCTGGCTTCTCTGGTCATACCCCCATCTACTCTCACTCAGCTACACCCCACCCTCGGATTTTTGATGGACGCTGGGTCCCTAGTAACCACAGCAAGCGCCTCCCCCGCACTTCCTCCTTCCCCCACCCCTCACCACCACCACCCCGGCGATGGAGCCTACTCTGCTCCAAGCCGCCGCTAAGACCCGGAGAAGCGGAATTTCACTTTGAAACTCCCGTGCCTCGTGAGGGCCGGCGCTGGGCATGCTCAGTAGCCGCGGCGCTGCTGCTGGGCTGCTGGGCTGGCGCGGAGTCCACCCTGCCGTCTCCGCCTTGGCTTCTGGGCGTCCAGAAGGCCAGGCATTTGCCGCCTCTGAGCGCTTCTGTGCCCCTTGCCCGCAACCTCCTACTCTTCTTCCTCTGTCCCTCTCTTAGGGAGGTTGAAGCCGGTGATGGTTTCTGTCGGCGCCACAGACTGACTGCTCTGCAAACCCCAGCCGAGGACCTGCGAACGAATCCCGGAGACTAGAAGACCCTTGGCGGTGGCTCTTTCTAATAGTACTTTACCTGAAGAGGGGTCGTGGTGGAGTTTCTCCTCCACCTCTCAATGCAAACACTATGTGGAGAGCAGTCGGCTTCCCTGCGCTGTGCCTGCTCCTTAATCTTCACACTGCAGGTAAGGGGTTGCCAGGCATAGAGCCGGAGCTGTGCATGAGATGGGAAACTGCACATGCTTAAGGACTCTAGGAAAAGCTTGTCTTGCGAAGAAAGCCTTTCTAAAAAGGTAAAGCAGGACAGTACCTGACAGGAAAGGGGTGAGGGAGTCGTGCACCTGTTGGAAAACTGAGGTCGAAAACTTAAGCTAAAATTAGATCTTGATTTGTCTTTACCTTATATGAAACTAGTGAACATTTTCAGTATGAATGCAGGTTTGCTCCCCACTTCGCCTCCCCTCGGTCTAGATTCCCTGCTCTTGTTTCTAGGCTATGCACTTAACTGTCAATTTTTCAGGAGAGGGACAAGACATTCTGCTGGATGTAAGCTTTTCTACTGCAGCGGCTACATTCATAAGGTCTCTTGGTCTAGCGAGCGCTCATAGGAAGGCATTGGCTGTAACCTGATGGACCACATCTCCGCCCAAAAGATCGAAATACATGGTTCACATTAGTGATGCTGCTCCAGGCTCCTTTGGCCCCTGCTCTTGTCACTCGAAATTTCTAAACCAATAAGAGGAAGGAAAGGTTTCAAATAGAATCCTCTTGTCTCTTTCAGCACCATGGCTAGCGTCCGCTGGCACTTAAAAAATAAATAAATAAAAATAAAAATTACAGTTCCAACCCTGGGGTAGGCACTGTCCCTAGGACAGATTTGATAAGGTGTAACCAAGAGTAACAATGAGACTGCTCCCAAATATAAATAGATTTGAGGCACCAGAATCAATATCAAGTCTCATGTGGAAGCAAACCTTGAGAAGTACCTGAGAGATATTATATGTGGTGTCCCTGCTTTTTGGATACATAGCACCTCTATTTTATGCAGAGGACTTGCTGGGCTGAATTCCTTATCATTGTCACACACACATGAACCGAAATAAAATATGGCAGAGATATTTTAGAAACCCTACTGTGACAGCAGTTGTCCATGCAGTAGTCCTGTAACAACCAGAGACTAGGCATTTTCCCAGAGTGTGCTTCTCATCCAATTACACATATCCATTCATTCCTTCAACCAACATTTGCTGAGTGTATACTATGTTCTAGGGGTAATGAGTAAAAATAATTGTTTGAAATTACAATCCTTGTGGTATCTTTTTTAAAAGAGTGGGTGAATTTTATTCTCTGTGTGCAATAGTGGGAGTGAAATATGGTTCTTTCTTATTCCAGCTAATGCTATTATTTAAATGTATCATGAATCTTTTGAGCAAGTAATGCATAGGATTATTAAAGCTATTATTAAATACACATGTTAATTGTTATAATTATGATGTTATATTGTGGGCTTTTCAATAGTTCTTTGGTACATTTTGAAAACCAGAAAATAGCTATGACTTGATTATTAAATTATTTGCAAACAGCTGTAGTGAGTTCTTTCATTATCACATACAATTCTTCAATGCTGAAATGTGGGACAAAAACATACACATTGGGTTGAGTTTTATTTATAGTATTGCTTAATAATAGACGGATACAAACATTCATTACAGAAAAATCTCAATTCTTACTAAGTTAGCAATGATTTAGTTGGTCTGCCAACAATATCAGTGTAGTCATTTTTTTCAAAACTAACATATAAAAAAGTTTAAAGATCACATTTAATACATCTTGAGTAATTATATCTTAAAAGTTAGAAATAAACTTAAGCATGTGAAAAACATGTCTTAATTTACTGTAGATGAATATTTGGGATGAGAAAAATAGAGGACTTTTGCTCATCAAATGAGAAACCTAAAAGCTTGTAGCCCTAGATTATACCTGGAGCTCTGCCAAAGGGTGTATTACCAAAGCCAATCCAATCCATCTCTACTTCAACTTTTTAACGCAAAACAAAGATAAAAAGTAAGATTAATCAACCAATTTTAATTTACTAAGACAATGCATTTAAGGGCATTTTTATATTTCAATTGCAAGATGCTAAATATTTATTGTATTCATATTTAATATCGTGAAATATATTGGTGTTTTATCACAGTGAATTGCAAGTTTAATATTATAGTTCTCTTGCCAGTTTTATTGTAAATGCATTTTAATTTTAAATGCAATTTGTGGGTCACAAGCTGTCATCAGATTAAAATTTATCACAGTTATCTAATGACATTGTTAGGGCTTTTCATCAGAACTGAAACAAACATAGCTCCTTGGTCTAAGCTTCTATACATTTGGAGATTAACAAAGTAAGTGGACAGGATGACAAAGATCGAGAAATCACTAATATCTCTACTTGTTGAAGGTGTGAGTTTGTTACTTTTGTGGAAGACTTTTCTCTCAGGACAGAGGCCGACTTCATAAAGAAGGGAAATGAATTCTATACATTTACATCTCTTTAATTGTAAAGCTAATTGATCCATTTTGGTTATGCCCGGGGTATCAGCAACTGCTTTATGCTGGTGGAACTGATGACATCTTATAATGCTTTAGAGATGGGAGGAAAGGGTTGATGGGATGTAAGTGTTCCTTTTAGCTATACTGGGAACTGTTGGCTTCAATATAACCATGCCCCTAATGATAAGTAGCAAATTGCTTGCAACTTGAGTGCCATCTCCCATTATTTTGGTTATGGTTGCCTAAGACACTGTTGGGAGAAAAAAGAAGATTATGACACTGAACTCTGGCTAGGGAGAAGTATATGGTCTATAATAGCTGTGGGGGAAAAATGAGGAGTGGGTACAGTGCTGTGTAAGTGGCATCTCTGGGTAAATTAACACTAAAGGATTACTGAGCTTGGTTCTTGTTAGAGAAGCTGGACACAACCCTACCCATGGCAGCTGATTTTTATAGATCGCCTAACAAGGAAGCTGTGGTTATTGTCCATTCAACTGCTTATTTTACAGGTGAGAAAATGAAGATCTAGAATATTAAAATGGTAGTTAATAGCATAGTCAGGATAAAAGCCCAGGTTTCCAGATCCGTGGCTGCATACTGTATAAAATTATACACTGGTTCTACAATAGGTGAGGCCACCACTGATTAAGTTAGTGGTGTGAAATACTTTTTACCTAACTGTCCTTATTCTTTACTCTTTCTGTGAACCAGTTTAATATATAAACTCCAGTTGAAAATACCACTTCAGGAATATTCAAGAAGGCAATTAAAAGCCATCACAATAATATGAATGGTAAAAAAATATTATGTGGAAGATCCACAGAGCTTATTTTCTTCAGCATTTCTCCTCTTTCTTTGTCCAAAGAAGCATATTCCATTTGAGGAGATATTATTTATAGGGTGTATTTTAGTTGCAAAAGAGTACATTTTTGAGATATATTAAAAATTCTCATGTGAAAGCTTTCTTTTTCCTAGGGAATGTTTTGCTAACAAAATACAGAAACTGATTTCAATCCATTGCTTTCTCTTTGAGTTCTGGAAAAGGTTCTTTCAAATTTCCGTGTTGCTCTCACTATCAGCCTTTTTGAATGGCACAAAGACTGCCTTCAGTGTATCTCCTGAAACTATCTCTTCACTCTCAGAGAAGTGCATAGTCCATTTCTCTAGTCTCTGAGAAGAAAGGTATTCTATGATGGTGCCAAGAAGATCTAGGAGGTGATTTGCAGAAGTACCACCCTCAAAAGAAAGGATAGACTAACAGGTAAATGATATATTTTAAGATTTTAAGATGTTCCTTAGAACTCCAGAATTTGTTTTTCCTATTGAAAATCACTCAATATAGACCTTACAATGGTCTAGAGTCTCTCTTCACATTATTTCTATGATATTATCTCTCACTACTTTCTTCTTTTTTTAATCTCTCTCTAGCCATATTTATCCTTCTGTTTCTAGAAGATGCCAGGCACTCACCCTTTCATATTCTTTTGCTTTTTTCTTTCTCCAGGTATCTCCATAACTTAATCCCACAATAATTTTAGGTCTTTAATTAAATATTACCTTCTTAGTGGGGTTATCCTATTTCATATTTCATCTTCCCTTCCCCCCATCACCCAGATAAAAATTCTAGCACCCTTTCCCTGCTTAACTATTTTTTCCCCAGAGGTCTTCACCACTTAACATACAATTTATTTTACTTTTGTTTATTGTAGTTTCCCCTCTCTGTATTAAAATGTAAGCCCGTTTAGGGCACATATTTTTGCCTGTTTTGTTTATTGTTACATGTATTGGAGATCCTGGGCTACTTAGTACCTGGGGGCAGTTCCTGACATAAAATCTTTCTAAAAATTAAATAAATATGTTAAATAAATAACGAGACAGTGATATTTCTGGTCTCTTCTTTTTGCATTTAATATCTTCTTAACACCCAGAAAAAACACACATAGTCAACTTTGCCACTTCCAGAATGGACTTAAATGGAGCTCCTTTGTCCAAAACTCATGTTGCCTCACATGCCCCCAAAACATATTATCTCTAACAGATTTTGCTGTCATTGTGAACTGAAGGGCAATAAAGGATGGGTTTGTGTTAGACCAGAGCTACTAATCAACTCAGTGAAAAAAGTCTTTCAAACTGATTGCCAGATGTTGTGCAGCCTAAATACTTTGCTGGTTGGCTATATTTTCACTTCTCAGTGAAATGCCTTGTACATGTAGGAATGGCTACAGGGATCAGCAAATTTACAAACAGAGAGTCCAATGCACCAGAAAAAACTGATTTGCTTCTTTGGTACTTAAGAGACATAGGAATATGTATATTTGAAATGACATATTTCTAGCACCTCCAATAGAATAGCACCTCGCATATTCCATTGAAAATCACATCCTGCCTAACACCTTGTAAAAATTCTGGGATGCATTATGCACATTCAGCCTTTTCTTTTTTATTTCTCACCTACTTCTCTATCAACTTCAGTCCTCATCCTATCATCCTATGGTTGAACATAATTAAATAGGTCATGATAATGTACATTCTTGTTATCAATGCATTTCCATAGTACTCATCTATTTTGACCCTTTTCCAAATTTTAAAATTTTTCCTCACTTGACTTCCACAGACAGTCAGTTACTCCCTAGCTTCCCTCTTATCTCTCCAGCCATTTCTCAGTTTGTACTTTTAGGTCTTCTGCTGTGTATTATTTAACGGTCAGTGCTCTCTACATCTTGTCATTGATTTTTTGTTATTTTTCTCTGTATACAATCTCCCTGGATAATTATACTCAGACATGGATGTCAAAGATTCCAAAATCCACATTTCCATCTCAGTTATCTCTCCTGAGCTCTGGTTCTATATTTAAAATTATCTAGAAGTCATTGTATATTCCATAGTAATCTTTTTGTTGTTATTGTTGTTGTTATTTTTGTTAGAGACAGGGCCTCACTCTGTCGCCCAAGCTGGAGTGCAGCGGTGCAATCATGGTTCCCTGCAGCCTCGACTTCCTGGGCTCAAGCAATCATCCTGCCTCAACCTCAGAGAGTGCTGGGATTACAGGTGTGAGCCACAGTGCCTGACCCCACAATAATCTTATATTCAACTGTTTTTACTCAATACTTCTCATCACAATTACTCTTATAAATATTCCCTAATATTGTGAATAACACCAGGATTCCTCACAATGACCCAGGTCTGAAACGAATAATTCATCCTAGATCCTCCCTTTGCTACTTTCATCTTAAAGGTTACCAACTCTTCTCATAAGGTCTCTACTCTCCATGTTCATGTCACTGCCTTGGGACAGATCCTTATTTCTCACATAATATCTTGTGATGACCTCCTATTAAATTTATTCTTTATAATAATGTCAGAGGTGAAACTCTTAAAAGCATACCTGATCATATTCTTTCTCCATAAAATTCTTCAATACAGCTATCTCCTTTTCTTTTAGAATAAACTCCAAACTCAAGACAAAGTCTTTTGTGATGAGGTCTTTTCATCATGCCCTCCTTTGCACACTAATGTCAAACCAAGACAAAATTTCCTTTAGTTTGCCATGTCTTGAATCATTTCACGTACTGTTCTACTTCTCTTAAATACCAATACTCTGTTTCCTTATTTAGATGACTCTTTCTCCAACTTCAAATATTGATCAGGCATAGCCCACTTCGAGAATCTTCTTTTCTTGATTGCCTCACCTCATTCAAGTAGCTCTCCTACATTTCCCTTTTCAAACCTGTATATTCCTCTGTCAATGTACTTAACCTGTATACTGAAGTTTTTTGAGAACAATAACACAATTACAGCTTTATTTCTATATACTTATTCCCTAGAACTATGCTGGTTACCTAATATGGCATCAGTAAGTATTCAATTAATGAATACATATATTAAATATATTTGGTAAAATGAATTATGATAAATTAATTTACATTGACCAAGAGATTATATGTCATCTTCATGACCATAAAGAAGATAATTGACTTTACTACTATTCTCTTAATGCAATTTACACTTATTGACAACAAGGAAATGGAGATGGGACAGAAAAGTTTCTATTTAAATATAGTCCATAAGATAAGTTTGTGTCCCATGGGCATGATATTATTTGTAGTGTACTTGTGTGCTGAACTCTTTCTAGATGTCTAGACATTCTTGCATGATTTTCCAGTACTAGTTAAGAATAGAATGAGATTAATTTTTTTTAATTTAAAGAGCTCAGAGAGTTAGATAAGCAACATAGTATGATAGTTGTCCACTAAAGAATGGACCCGGAACTCCTAACCCTGATTACTGATTGGTTATCATCTACCTAGAGCAAATATAAGACATTTACCCATTCAAAACCAGGTGAGAGTGTGAGACAATGGCTTTAATAAATCAAGACCAAAAATAATTCAACCCTCCTTTTCTCTCTGAAATAAAAACCAAATCATCATACAACATGTCTGAATATTTGAGTGGTTGTATACATTTTTCTCTCTCATTTTATGTGTATATGGTCTTTATGGAATCAAAGTTTTTGGATCCCATGCGTTTTTTCTTATAGAAGACATTCTTACACCTGAGGAATGGGGACTATTTTGTGAATTATTTAAAAATCACTTTGTGTGAGATGATCAGATCAAAAATCAAAAGCCCATCATTGCCATTAGTATTAGAGATAACATGGATGTTACATTTTATGGTAAGTTTATTGTTAAATCTTACAAGTTGTTCTGTGAGTCAAATTCAAAAGCTAGTGAAAGCCATTTTTCCTTTAAAAGGGGATTTGAAAGATTCTACTTGGCCCATGAGTGCATTTTTCATCTTCAAGGCATTTACAAATGCTGACACATTTAGAGTAGCATTGATGTTTCCCAACATGAAGGATGTTAGTAGTTTTGAAAAAGAAAAATGTAATGCTAAAATATTATTTTAAGATCAAATTTTCTAATGCTTCTGTACAATATAATGTAACTATAAGTGCCTACTATAGTAATGATATCTGCCACAGAAAGACAATTAGCAAATTTATATCGTGAACATTAGCACTTTCCATATCAATCATTTTTATTCATAATGACTGCATAAACTTTCCTCATAATCAAATCTCATTTGATTTTAATATATTAAGATGTTAATGTCCATTAAAATTGCAGCCACATGGACCAACAGCAAAGCAAAACTGTTTATATTATGCAGCAGTCTAGATCTATGTCTAGTTGCACTGAAGCAAATGCCAAGTTCACTGGGGACGTGAATTATTTTTTCCTATTTCTATTTTATTTTTTATTTCCTTTTTTTTCAGATCTAAAGCAATGTCCATTTTCTGACTTAAATGAGAAGACTGACCTCAGGCAGTCCTAAACTACTATTCTTTGGAAAGGAGCACTAAATGAGCACAGAGTAAAAGCATCTCACAGTGATTCACTGGCCTGTACAACACTATGTACAGAGCAAGACTCTACAGCTATTTTACTGTACTAATGATCCAATTCCTGAGGCATACTGGAGAGAAAAGGAAGCAATAAGTGCACAGAATCAGTTCATCGCTGGGTGACTTTCACTTACCTGGGAAAAATGATCAAACATAGTATCATAGTGAGTTAGGCTTGAAAGACCATCAATCCATGAATGTAAAGGTATGGCTTTCAAATAATAAGCAATTTACTTTCTTTGTCTTCTTGACTCAAGGTAGTATTTTTAAAATTCTCCCTGAAGAAAATAAAGTAGCTTAAATAGAAGAAAAGAGAAAATTTAAACAAGTGGAAATGTCATGTTTCTAGATAATTTTTTAGCAGAATTCCATAGTAGTTGAGAGTTAAGTGGGATAATATATCCAAACCTGCAGTCTTAGTGAGTGTCATAGAGGTGTTAGGCATTATGTGATTAGACTAAGGAGATGATATATGGTTAACTTGTACCTTGGAGGAATTTCTTGTTCTTTTTATGTTTATGCCAATACTGAGTAAGCATACACACCTAGATAGATTTTGAGTTCTGAGTGTTTTTATTTTCAGTTGAGCCTTTTCTTGATAGTTTTCATCTGTATGCTATAGGCAGGAGCCTGACCATATGTGCAGGTTTGTAGTGAACTATGAAGCTCTAAAACATCTACCTCCCCGCAGATATCTCTCCCAATGCCTTTCCTAAAAGTTTTATCTAAACATGAATTCTAGCATCATGTCTTCAGCAAGTTCTACTTAAATTAATGTGAAATACA
Organism: Rhinopithecus roxellana; assembly: GCF_007565055.1. NCBI lineage: Eukaryota > Metazoa > Chordata > Mammalia > Primates > Cercopithecidae > Rhinopithecus > Rhinopithecus roxellana. The sequence goes on from NC_044558.1 coordinate 39,890,802, forward strand.
AATTTCTCTTGGATATGCCTGATTGTGACTGAAAATGTGTAACATTTACACAAACATCATAAATCTGAAATGTCTAGTTCCTACTGCACTGCCTTGCTTAGCAGGTGGTCTAGACTTGTCCTAGGATACATCTTCCCAATTAGTCCCTCTAGGGACCCACAAAGGGTGGAAAGTTCAAGCATGGACCAGGGATGTTGCTCATAGGTCTCTAGGCTTCCCATCTGTTGTCTACTCCTCTGGCCATCCTTCTTCTCTACTGACCAACTGATACTCTCCTACTTACCGTTTGTAGCCCATGGAACTTCTAGGCCATTGGGCTGCAGGTCCATGAGGAAGGCTGCCTGTGGTTCTGCAGATACCAACCAAGACAGGGCTGTTTGAATGTAAAGGGATAGAAGGGGGAGCGTGGATATGGGAAGAACATAATGGAAAAGGTCACATGCAGCCACAACTTATTCATGGAACTACTCACCACTCCCCTAAAACCCAGGCTACTCAGCTGACCCTGCTTTTCCAGGACTCTTCTCTCTGCTGATTTTACCTCAGGTGACCTATTATTTATAGCTCCAGATTGACTCCCTTGGAGACCCATAGTTCACAAGAAAACTCAGAATTCAGTTACAGAAACTTTTTCATGATGCTTCCCTTCTCTATGCAAATCCAGAGACACATCCGGCAGCTGTTTCAGTGCCTCTGAAAATTCCATGACATTTGAGAAGCTCACTAGGGCAATTCTCATGAGTCCTCACAAGCCTGGTCCCCTTGGGCATTTGGGCATGGCTCTTGGCATTGCTGGGCACCTCTGTATCTCTACAGCATCAGGATTTCCCATCAGGCATTCATTGGTTACTTTTGATTTATTTCCTCAAGCTATTTAGAGTGCTTAAATTATAAATTTTATCATGTTATTTGTAACTCCTACATCTGAGCATTAACTGAAGCTACAAAAATATAATAAAAAAGTCTTCCTCTCAAGACAAGCATTGGATTTCATATGGAATAGACAAATAGATTTCCTTTTGAGACAGGAAGGAGATAACAAATGAATATTTCCTAAATCCCTGTGATGTGCTAAATTCTACCCAAGGTACTTTTGTAAGATAACTGTCTTACCTTTTAGAATTGAAAAATGTTTTGAAATGGCATGCTTGTACTTCGGAAACAACAAAAATATTAACTCATGTAGTACAATAAAAACAAACAAACAAAAAGTTTGGGCTCTAGGATCTGACTACCTTAGTCTGAATCCTATCTTCTGCCATTTAAAAAGCTAATGTATAAGGCCCTGCAGCATGGAACCTGGAACACTGAATATATTCAATATTAGTAGTTGTAGGAGTTATCATATTAACATGTAAAAACTTTCATTGGTCCTGTATTTCCTATAGCTAGAATATAAGACCAATGAACAGAAAATATGAAAACAAAAATGGTACACATTGACTATTGGCCTATTTTTTAAAAATCACTCTAAAATCTTCATTTGTGAAGAGTGCATGCTATGAAAATCAAATAAGCATATCCCAAATTTTAAAATACTAGTAACCTTCATCTTATAAATTTTTAAATGCTCATAATTAGCAAGTTCATGTTGAAGAAACTAAATGCTGCTTTCAAAACAAGTATATAAGAGAAAACCTCTAACCACCAGAGTCACTGCCACCATGGGCAACGTTTCTTCTGACACAGTATCTGTCAGTCTCAGGGATTGGGTAGGACATGCGGTATCATCACTCCTGCTACCCTGCTCTACAGACTACATGAAACGACAACATCCAACAAAGGCCAAAACACTCCACTTCTAATGCTGACTTTCAGTCTTAGACAAATGTGTATTACACAGGGAAAGTTTGAAATCCTACAATGAGTTTATGTGAAGGGGGCCCTGATTAAAAGAGGCTTTGCTTATACTAATATTTTGTTTTGTTCCTTTGAGTGGAGACTTGAAGAAGTTTTTCTACCCTGATGGAAGGATTCAGTTCAGATTAAGTGAAACGTGTACACTTCTTTTGTAAAGTTTGGTGAAAAGCTTTGTTCTGGACAGGAGTGCCAGCATGAAATGTGTCCCTGACTATACGTACATTCTTAAGCAGATAAATTTTAGAAAAATACCTATATAAAAGTTGAGGATCTGGAAAGTGATTCTTCATGCCTGTGCACAATTTGCATACTCCAATTTGAAAATCCTGTCCCCATATCTTTGATGTGTGTGTGGTAGGGGAGGGCATGCACTTTGTGAAATAAGAGTTCTTACACATGCAATTAGGGAATCAGGTGTCCTGTCTCCCCTTGGGTTAAGTTTTGCTGAGTCTGCAGCAAATTTCCAGTGGGTGCAGGATCAATTCCTGCCACTCCAGGCCTGTCTTGTGCCTCTGGTGCCCAATACCTCCCCATGCAGCATCAGCTCTCACTGCTGGCAGCGCCCTCACATCCTCCCTCCACCAGCCCTTCATGTCTTGAAGTTTACCCTTGGGAGCTATGTTTCTAATCCGAGCTTCAATCTCCAATTTTCTCTTTCTTCTCCACCCTCAGCTAAACTGGGTAGTTCCTGCTTCCTATTCCAGGAGAGATCTCGTCTCAGAAAGGATGTGCCACACTGATCTACTTCAGATAAGAACAACTGTTAATTATATGGCCCTTCCTTAATTTTCATTTTTCAAAGAATCATTAGAAAGCCCAGCCTTAGCCCAGTGCCATTAATTTCAAATGGTGGATGAAGGAGCTAGAACAAGATGGAATAGCACTGTTGAAAGGGTCTACCAAGTGCCCCTCAAATCCCTAAATTCAGGCAAAGGAGACCCGGACAGGGATCTCTTCAAGTGGCCAACCACAGACCTTTTTCCCCATTGATATGGTTTGGCTGTGTCCTCGCCCAAATCTCATCCTGAATTGTAGTTCTCATGATCCCCACCTGTTGTGGGAGGGACCAGGTGGAGAAAATTGAATCATGGGCGGTTTCCCCAATCCCGTTCTTGTGGTAGTGAGTTAGTTCTCACGAGATCTGATGGTTTTATAAGGGACTTCCCCCGCTTCGCTGAGCACGCATTCTCTCGCCTGCTGCCGTGTAAGAAAGGATGTGTTTGCTTCTCCTTCTGCCATGATTGTACGTTTTCTGAGGCCTTCCCAGCCATGCGGAACTGTGAGTCAATTACACTTCTTTTTCTTTATAAATTACCCAGTCTCTGGTATGGCTTTATTAACCGCGTGAGAATGGACTAATACACCCACTTTCCTCTTCCCTTAATATATGAGCATTTATATCTCTGTAGTATCATTACTATGGTGAGACTTTAATATTTATGTGTTCTAATGTTGATTTTGCTGTGTTTTAGTATAATTCCTATTCTGCTATGAGAATTATTCTTAAAACAGACACTTTTTTTTCCTTTGTCTTAAAATTGGAGCCCAGTTTTTAAGTCGTCTGGAGAACTCTGCTATGAAAGCAATGGAGATAGTTTCTAATCTTTATAATGATTTGAAAACAATTATATTTTAGCTTTTTGTATAACAATGAATGACGTATAAAATTAACTTCTAAATGTACTACTTCATTATTCAGTGAGTGCATACGGAACCGAATTCCTCTGATTTCTGCAGTCTTAGCTTTCTAGCCATATGAGCATTTTTCTCCCGTCTGCCTTTCCCCAGAGGGTGTAGTTTGATAGTCCTCTCTAAATGGCTGTATAACATTTAATATATAGTAGCATTCACTCCTGTCAACCTCTCCTCCCAGTATCCTTTGACTCAGGACTTCAGAAACTGGGGGACATCTGATTGCTGTACCTCAGCTGGCACACATTTCATTTCTTCCAGCAGAGTCCGAGGCCGGAGGTCTTAATGCTCATTCTTTCTTCATGACTTATGTCTAGTCACATTGTCCCAAGGTACTGTTTTAATTGTATTATGTTCCACTCTGTAATAGATATTTATCAAATGAAAAATAACTCTATTAAAGCTGAGCAAAAATCAGGAAACATGAACCCCTTTCATTGCAATTTTACCACCAGCATATAGCAGACAATGGATTTTTCCTGAAACGGCTGTCAATTCTGTGACTCCCAAATAGAGTTTTACACTGTTCAGCTCAACTTTCAATGGATAGACAGGGAGAAGAAGTAAGGGATATCCAGAGTATTTATGCTGGGCTGAGAGTGGAAGGAGGAGCTGCTTTTTCTAATAGAATATTTTGAGAAATGTGAAAAAAAAAAAATAAGGAAACTTTACAGGGTGATTAAAAATCATTCCTTAGATTCAGAATAGAGGAAATTAGAGCGAGTACTATAAAAATAGGACAACTACTTTGCTATTGGTTTCTTTATTTTTATATAGATATATTGGACACATCACTGGTCAAATATGTGGAGAGTTTAAATAATATTAAAGAATGTCAACACTTCCTGGTAGAATTATGTTTTCACATCTTACTAGCCAGTGCATAGACTGGATCTTAGAAAAACCAGTCCTGGAAGGACGTGTTAAAATTTTTTTTTTTTTTTTTTTTTTTTTTTTTTTTTTTTTTAGTTTTCTTTAAGGCTAGTCAATTGAAGGATTAGGAGCGGAGAAGGAACAAAGAAATCTGCAACTGCTTGTGATCAATTAGTTGTAAACACCACTGCATTGGGACCAGCCTTGGAAGTGTTCTTTTAATGATAAGTTTATCCAAGCGTTTTTTGGGTCCATGTTCGTTTATAATTTTGGCAAAATTAATTATTGTCATCTTATAGAAACTCTGATTTTTGTAAAGAAAACTTTTTATAACAAAATGGCTGGTTTAAGGATAAATATTTTTGTCAAATTTGTTATTTAGTGTCAGGATACAAAACAACAATATGTGTGCATACAAATATATACATACATGTGCATATATTGTTGGAACATAACAGGCACAGACACTGAATTCTATAAAACCAGCTTTGTATACAGCATATGTTATATTTTGGAGATTATCCTAACTAACCTTGGTTGTCATATTTTGGGAAAGCTGTAATGTTTATCAGTGGGGTTTAATGTTATTACTGTTGACACTTTTAACTGGAGATTAATATTCTGGTTATCTCTTGTTACCGTTACCAATAGAATGATAGAACAACTAAACAATAGTTTTAATACTAGCCTCATTACATCCCGGGGTATAATTTCTGGAAATCCCTGCTTCTATAAGATCCCAAAGGGTCTTTTATAGTATTTATGGAAAACTTATTTCTTTAGGAAAAAAATCAGAACCGTGCAAAATCTGTCTAACTGAATGGTGGCTTCTTTTTTACTGAAGTATATTTCTAATCTAGTTGTAGATATGCAAGAAGCAGCTACATTTTCTGATGAGAAGACTGAGGCTCATTGGGGTGAGCTAACATAGATGGGAAGAGAGAAGTTGGGAGATCATTTAAATTAGAATCTAGGTCCCTCGTTTATTTCTTAATTCTTTCCTCTTAATCAAAAGCATGGTTTTTTTTTCCTTTCTCAATACTAAATAGGCATTTTTCCCAAAAGAACTTTTACTGGTACCACTACATATTTTTAAATTTCCTGAGAGGTGTTAACAAATCAAATAAATGGGAGCCTAATCATTTCTTGCGCATAAATTCCCAAGGGAAGCCCCTGATACTATCCATTTATGTCCTTTCTAGAGAAGAAGGCGTTAACATTCCTAACAAAACAATGATTGTCTTTTCAAAAACTGATTACGCAGCAAAAGCCTTTTTCTGATTGTTCACTCTTTCAAGTCTCTTTAGAGACCACTGTTTTATTCTTTCCTTTCACAACTTATTGACATTGACTTAAGTACTTGCAATGCAAGGATTTATTCTGAGAGGGTGTATACAAGGACATTCTACCTTATGCATGCAGGAATAACCAACACTGAATTTGAAATAATGAATCATAATGTACTCTAACTTAACATTGTAATTTCATTCATTTCTCTTTCCTTTGTGAAAGATCTCTTCAGAGGCTACCAAGGTCATATCCAGAATGACATTTCAATTGTGCAATTTTATGACCATCAAATCTCACTGATCATTTTCATGTAAATGTTGTTTTTATAAAAGTACTTTTATTTTAAATGCAGATTAGTATCTTTGACAAGCTACTTACTAAACATTCTGTAAGAGACTATCGCTCACAGGTAGGAAAAACTATCACTGAACTCTCAATGAAGACGAGAAATCCTACCACGTATTTCATATCAACTTTCTTTACAATAACTCTTTCAATTCCTCTCCAGTCTCCTGAAACCTTCCATCTTTCCTCCCTAATCCTCATTCTCTTATGAGATGACTTCATCTCCTTCTACACAGAAAATACAGACACCATCGGAACATTAACTTTCTCAACTTCCAACACCAAACCCATTAACATCCCTAATCTCCCTCCCTGCTACATATAATGAAATAAATACCTTCCTCAAATCCAAGGCTCATTCCTCTGCCTGTACTGTGAGTCCTCTCTCCTCCTATCTTCTGGGGGAGTTCAGTCTACTAATTATTCCAGCTGCTTTCTCTTATATATAATCACTCCTTTCAGCTGGCTCCTTCTCCTTGAGGATTAAATGTGCCGAAATCTCTACCTTCTTAAAAAGAAACCAATAACACATCCCTCGCCCTATCTTTCCTTCCTGGTAACATATAGTCACTCTCTTATTACACCCAAATGTGATTTTTCCACTTATTTTGTTTCTACTTTATCTCCCACTCAGTCCTCATTTCAATTAAATTTAGCTTTCTGTCCCTTCCCAACACACTGACACTACTTTTTATAAATTCATCGATGATATTTCTTATGAAAAAGACTTAAATTTAATGATCCTAAAAGATATGTTTGATATAGTTATGCTTGAAAAAAGTAGCTTACAAAACATGTATAACCTATTGACTTTTTTGGTGTATAGTTCTATGCATTTTTACACATGTATAGATTCATGTAATCACAACCACAGTCTGGATACAGAACAGTTCGATCACCACAAAAAACTTCATACTACCTTTTTGTCTCCAACTCTTCTACCCAAATAACCACTGATCTGTATTTTGTAACTATATTTTTTGTCTTTTGAGAATGTCATATAGTGGAAAAATACAGTGACTTTTTGAGACTGGCTTCTTTCACTCAACCTACTTCCTTTTATATCCAAGTTGTGTGGATCAATAGCTCATTTCTTTTTACTGATGAGTGGTGCTACATTGTTTAGATGCGTCATAGTTTGTCTATCCATCCACCATTGAAGGACATTAGAGTTGTTTCCATTTGGGGGCAATTATGAATAGACTTGCTAATAAAATTTGTTTACAGACATTTGTGGGAATATACATTTTTATTTCTCTAGGGTAAGAATGTAGAAGTGAAATTGTTATATCATATGGTAAGTATGTGTTTACCTTTACAAGAAACTGTCAAACCATTTTGCAGAGTGCCTTTGCCATTTTGCATTCTCACCTGCAAGGTCTGAGACTTCTAGTTGCTCCAGATCCTCTCTAGTATTAGTACATTTCATTTTACCAATTCTAATATCATATCACAATTTTTTTTTTTTTTTTTTTATTATACTTTAAGTTCTAGGGTACATGTGCATAACGTGCAGGTTTGTTACATATGTAAACTTATGCCATGTTGGTGTGCTGCACCCATCAACTCGTCAGCACCCATCAATTCATCATTTATATCATGTATAACTCCCCAATGCAATCCCTCCCTCCTCCCCCCTCCCCCCTCCCCATGATAGACCCCAGTGTGTGATGTTCCCCTTCCCGAGTCCAAGTGATCTCATTGTTCAGTTCCCACCTATGAGTGAGAACATGCGGTGTTTGGTTTTCTCTTCTTGTGATAGTTTGCTAAGAATGATGGTTTCCAGCTGCATCCATGTCCCTACAAAGGACACAAACTCATCCTTTTTTATGGCTGCATAGTATTCCATGGTGTATATGTGCCACATTTTCTTAATCCAGTCTGTCACAGATGGACATTTGGGTTGATTCCAAGTCTTTGCTATTGCATATCACAATTTTTAATATGCATTTTCATATTGGCTAATAGAAATGGACATACTTTCATTTGCTAATTTGCCATTCATGTATCCTCTTTAATAAAGTGTTTGTTCAAGTCTTTAGCCCATTTTTAAACTGGTTTGTTTTCTAATTGTTGAGTTTTGAGAGTTCTTTATACATTCCAGTTACAGGCCTTTTGTTGGATATGTGATTTGTAATTATTTTTCTCCCACTCTGTAGCTAGCTTTCTCCCTTTCTCAACAGTATCTTTCATAGAGCAAATTTCTTTTTATTCTGATGCCATCCAGATTATCTTTTTCTCTGTGGATTGTGATTTTGATGTCATGTCTAAGAAACCTTTGCCTAACCTTAGGTAATAAAGATTTTATTCTATGTTTTCTTCTAAAAGTTCTATAGTTTATACATTACACATTTAGAGCTATGAACCTTTTTAGTTAATTTTGTATAAAGTGTGAAGTTTAGGTAAATGTTCATTTTGTTACATATGGATGTCTAATACTTTAAATGTAATTTTGAAAAGACTATCCTTTATTGTTTGTGCACCTTTATCAAAAATCAAATGGTAATATTTTCTCCGAATTCATTTTTAAAATTTTATTTAGCAGTTATTTTATTTTTGATTTATATTTTTAACTGACAGATCATAATTATACATATGGGATAAAATGTGATGTTTTTATATATGTATACAGGGTAGAATGATTAAGACAATTAACATATTTATCACCTCACTTGTTTAGCATCTTTGTGGTGAGACATTTCAAATTTATGGTCTTAGATATTTTGAAGTACACAATAAATTATTGACTATAGTCACCCTGCTGTGCAATATATCTCAAAATTTATTTTTCCTGTCTATCTTAAACTTGATATCCTTTAACCAACAACTCCCCATTCCTTCCCCATTCCCTGTCCCAGCCTTTGGTAACCATCATTCTACTCTCTACTTCTCTAGATTCCACATATAAGTGAGATCATATGATATTTGTCTTTCTGTGCCCACCTTATTTCACTCAGTATAATGTCCTCTAGATTCATCCATGTTGTCACAAAGGTTAGGATTTCCTTCTTTTTATAAGACTGAATAGTATTACATTATATGTACATGCTACCTTTTCTCTTTTTCTTATATGTTATTGGGGTACAGGGGATGTTTGGTTACATGGGTAAGTTCTTTAGTGCTGATCTGTGAGATTTTTGTGCACCTATCACCCAAGCAGTATGCGCTGCAACCTATTTGTAGACTTTTATCCTTTGCCCCCTCCCACTCTTCTCCCTGGTCCCCAAAGTCCATTGTATCATTCTTATGGTTTTGCATCCTCATAGCTTAGCTCCCACATATCAGTGAGAACATATGATGTTTGGTTTTTCATTCCTGAAGTTACTTTACTTAGAATAACAGTCTTCAATACCATCCAGGTTGCTGCGAATGCCATTAATTCATTCTTATGGCTGAGTAGTAGTCCATTGTTTGTATATATAGATAGAGCTATACATATATATAGATATCTATATATATTATAGATCACAGTATCTCATAAATATAGATCTCAGTCTCTTTACCCACTTGTTAATTGACGGGCATTTGGGCTGGTTCCACGATTTTGCAGTTGCGAACTGTGCTGCCATAAACATGTTTTTGCAAGTATCTTTTTCGTATAACGACTTCTTTTTCTCTGGGTAGATACCCAGTAGTGGGATTGCTGGATCAAATAGTAGTTCTACTTTTAGTTCTTTAAGGATCTCCACACTGTTTTCGATAGTGGCTGTACTAGTTTACATTCCCACTAGCAGTGTAGAAGTGTTCCCTGATCACTGCATCCACGCCAGCATCTACTGTTTTTTGGGTTTTTTTATTATGGCCATTCTTGCAGGAGCGAGGTGGTATTGCATTGTGGTTTTGATTTGCATTTCCCTGATCATTAGTGATGTTGAGCATTTTTCATATGTTGGTTTTATGTTTGTTTTGTTCTTGCTGATTTTGTTTGAGTTTGTGTAGATTCTGAATATTAGTCCTTGGTCAGATGTATTATGGGAAATGGTATAGAGGTTCCTCAAAAAAACTAAAAATAGAATAGATTATGAAGATTTTCTCCCACTTTGTGGGTTGTCTGTTTACTCTTCTGACTGTTCCTTTTGCCATGCAAAAGCTCTTAATTAAGTCCCAGCTATTTATCTTTGTTTTTATTACATTTGCTTTTGGGTTCTTGGCCATGAAATCCTTGCCTAAGACAATATCTAGAAGGGGTTTTCCAATATTATGTTCTAGGATTTTTAGTTTTAGGTCTCAGATTTAAGTCCTTAATCCAACTTGAGTTGATTTTTGTATAAAGTGAGAGATGAGGATCCAGTTTCATTCTTCTACACGTGGCTAACCAATTATCCCAGCACCACTTTTTGCAAAGAGTATCCTTTCCCCACTTTATGTTTTTGTTTGCTTTATCGAAGATCATTTGGCTGTAAGTATTTGGGTTTATTTCTGGATTCTGTATGCTGTTCCATTGGTCTACATGGCTATTTTTATAGCAGTACCATGCTCTTTTACCCATTTGTCTACTGATGGACACTTAGGTTGTTTTTGTATCTTGGCTATTGTGAATAATGCTTCAGTGAACATGGGAGTGCAGACATCTCTTTGACAATTGATTTTAATTTTGGGGAGATATACACCCAGAAGTGGGATTGATGGAACATATGGTAGTTCTATTTTTAGTTTTTTGAGGAACCGCCATACCATTTCCCATAATGACTGTACAGGTTGAGGATCCCTAATCCAAAAATCCACAACCCTAAATTCTCCAAAATAGAAAACTTTTTGCATACCAACATGATGTTCAAAGGAAATGCTTGTTGGAGTATTTTGAATTTTGGACCTTTTAATTAGGGATGCTCAATTGGTATATATTCTGCAAATATTCCAAAATCCCAAAAAATTCCAAATTCAAAACATATCTGGTCCCAGGCATTTTGGAAAAGAAATCACCTGTACTCATTTACATTCCCACCAACAATGTGCAAGAGTTTCTCTTTCTTCCCATCCTGGCCAACTTAAGTGTCATCTTTTTTGATAAACCCATTCTAACGGGTGTGTGGTGTTACCTCATTGTGGCTTTAATTTGCATTTTCCTAATGATTAGTGATGCTGAGCATATTTTCATGTGCCTATTGGAAATTTGTAAGTCGTCTTTTCAGAAATGTCTGTTCAAATCTTTCGCCCATTTTTTAACTAGGTTAATTTTTTTGGTATTACATTGTTTGAGTTCCTTATGTACTTTTGATATTAATGCCTTATCAGATGTGTGGTTTGCAAATATTTTCTCCCATTCTATGGGTTATCACTTGACTTTGTATGTTTCCTTTGCTCTGCAGAAACTTTTTAGTTTGATGCAATCCCATTTGTCTATTTTTGCTTTAGTTGCCTGTGCTTTTGGAGTCATATTAAAAAAAATCACTGCCCACACTAATGTTGTGGAGGTTTTTGCCTATGTGTTCTTCTAGTAGTTTTATTGTTTTTGATTTTATATGAAAACCTTTAATTCACTTTTGTGTATGGTGTGATGTATGAATCCAACGTCATGCTTCTGCACGAAATCTGTCTTTCACCATTGATCTGTTTGTCTATTTCTTTGCCAATACTACACTACTACCTCAATTACTATAGCTTTATAGTAAGGTTTAGAATTGAGCAGTTTAACTTTATTATTTTTTCAAAATTGTTTTAGCTTTCTATTTCTTTTGCCTGTCTATGTAAATTTTAGAATCAGCACATCTATATCTACAAAAAATTCTAGTGATATTTTGATTCTAATTGGAGATGACTGACATCTTCATTATGTAGAGTCTAATTCATGAAAATAGTATATTTGTTTATTTAGATCATCTCTGATTTCTTTGTTCAACATTTTGTAGTTTTCTGTGTATATATGTATGCATCATATATATGTGTCTATATATGTACATATATATGTGTCGTATATATGTACGTATCATACATGTGTCGTATGTATGTACTTATCATATACATGTGTCGTATGTATGTACGCATCATGTATGTATCATGTATGTATATGTATGTATCATGTATGTGTCATATGTGCCATATATGTATGTATCATGTGTGTCATGTATGTCTGTATCATACACTGTATATGCATGTATCATATATATCATATATGTATGTATCATATAGGTGCCATATATCGTATAGGTATCATGTATCATATATGTATGTATCATATATATGTATGTATCATTCATATATATATCATACATGCTCTGTTAGATTTATACCTAAGTATTTTATTTTGGGGTCAGCTTTTTTTTTTTTACTTTTACTTTTTAATTATACACTGCTAACTTATACAAATGCCATTGAGTTTTGTAGGCTGCCTTTATATTGTGTGACCTTGCTAAACTCACCTGTCAGTTCTAGGAAGATTTTGGTAAATTCCTTGGGATTTTTTACATAGACAATAATGTCATCTGCAAATAGAACAGTTTTATGTCTTTTGCTCCTTTTCTTTGTCTCATTGCACTGACTAGGACTCTTAGTACAAGGTTATATAGCAATGGTATGGGTGCCTTGTCCTTGTCTTAGAAGGGGAGCATTCAGCTTTTCACTATTAAGCATAATGTTTGCTGTGGGGTTTGGTGTAGGTACCTTTTATCAGGTTGAGAACATTCTCTTCTATTTCTAGGTTACTTAATTTTTTCTTACTATGAATAGACATGCATTTTATCAAAGTTTTTTCATCAGTTAATATGACTATTACTTTTCCTCTTTAGACTGTCAATAGGGTGGGTTATATAGATTATTTTTCAAATACTGAAGCAGACCTATATTCCCAGGAAAATCAGCCCCATTTGGTAGTGGCATATGTCTTTTTATATATTTCTGCATTCAATTTGCTAATATTTTGTTGAGCACTTTTACATTTGTGTTCATGAGCAATATTGGTCTATAGTTTTTTTTTGTTTTTTAGGATTGTCTCTATCTGCTTTTGTTATCAGGGTAATTGTGGCTTCATCAAATGATTTTGGTGAATGTTCCCCCTTCTATTTTCTGGGAGAAATTATATAGATTTGATGTTATCTTTTTCTTTAAATGTTTGGTAGACATTTTTAATTATGCCATTTGATCCTGCAGATTTTTATTCAGAAAAGGTTTAAGTAGAAATTTCGTTTCTTTTGTAATTTTAGCACAATTTGGATTATTTATTTCATCTTTGGTGAGTTTCAATAGTTTCTGGTTTTCAAGGAATTATCATTTTATCTAAATTGTTGAATTTATGTATAAAGGATTGTTATTTTCCTTTTTATACATTTTTACATCTGCTGAGTCTGTAATGATATCCCTCCTTTCATTTGATGTTAGAAATTTGTGTTTCTGTCAGTCTTGCTAGAGTTTTATCAATTTTACTAATCTTTTCAAAGAACTAGCTTTTGTTTCACTCATTTTTCTCTCGTTTTTCTTTCTTTTTTTTTTTTTTTTATGCGTAAAAATATGGAACGCTTCACGAATTTGCGTGTCATCCTTGCGCAGGGGCCATGCTAATCTTCTCTGTATCGTTCCAATTTTAGTATATGTGCTGCCGAAACGAGCACTTCTCTCGTTTTTCTATTTTCAATGTCGTGATTTCTACTTTAACTTTTTAATTTCTATACATTTATTTGACTCTTTTTTTCTTGTTTCTTAAAAAGGAAGCTTATATTTTTGATTTGAGACCTTTTTTCTATTCTAATATAAGCATTTAATGTTATAATTTTTTTCTCTAAGCACTGTTTCAACTGCATCCCACAAATCATGATATGTTGTATTTTTATTTTAGTTCAGTTCAAAATATGTTCTAATTTGTCTCGTGACTTTGTCTTTGGCCCATGGATATATACATATTTTTAATTATACTTTAAGTTCTAGGGTACATGTGCACAACGTGCAGATTTGTTACATATGTATACATGTGCCATCTTGTTGTGCTGCACCCATTAACTCGTCATTTACGTTAGGTATATCTCCTAATGCTATCCCTCCCCTCTTCCCCCATCCCACGACAGGCCTGGTGTGTAATGTTCCCCTTCCTGTGTCCAAGTGTTCTAATTGTTCAGTTCCCACCTATGAGTGAGAACATGTGGTGTTTGGTTTTCTGTCCTTGCAATAGTTTGCTCAGAATGATGGTTTCCAGCTACATCCATGTCCCTACAAAGGACGTGAACTCATCCTTTTCTATGGCTGCATAATATTCCATGGTGTACATGTGCCACATTTTCTTAATCCAATCTATCATTGATGGACATTCGGGTTGGTTCCAAGTCTTTGCTATTGTGAATAGTGCCACAGTAAGCATAGGTGTGCATGTGTCTTTATAGCAGCATGATTTATAATCGTTTGGGTGTATACCCAGTAATGTGATGGCTGGGTCAAATGGTATTTCTAGTTCTAGATCCTTGAGGAATTTCCACACCATCTTCCACAATGGTTGAACTAGTTTACAGTCCCACCAACAGTGTAAAAGCGTTCCTGTTTCTCCACATCCTTTCCAGAACCTGTTGTTTCCTGACTTTTTAATGATCACCATTCTAACTGGTGTGAGATGGTATCTCATTGTGGTTTTGATTTGCATTTCTCTGATGGTGAGTGATGATAAGCATTTTTTCATGTGTCTGTTGACTGCATAAATGTCTTCTTTTGTAAAGTGTCTGTTCATATCCTTTGCCCACTTTTTCACGGGGTTGTTTGTTTTTTTCTTGTAAATTTGTTTGAGTTCTTTGTAGGTTCTGGATATTAGCCCTTTGTCAGATGAGTAGACTGCAAAAATTTTCTCCCATTCTGTAAGTTGCCTGTTCACTCTGGTGGTTTCTTTTGCTGTGCAGAAGCTCTTTAGTTTAATTAGATCCCATTTGTCAATTTTGTTGCCATTGCTTTTGGTGTTTTAGACATGAAGTCCTTGCCCATGCCTATGTCCTGAATGGTATTGCCTAGGTTATCTTCTAGGATTTTTATGGTTTTAGGTCTAACATTCAAGTCTCTAATCCATCTTGAATTAATTTTTGTATAAGGTGTAAGGAAGGGATTCCATTTTAGCTTTCTACATATGGCTAGCCAATTTTCCCAGCAGCATTTATTAAATAGGGAATCCTTTCCCCATGTCTTGTTTTTCTCAGGTTTGTCAAAGATCAGGTGGTTGTAGATGTGTGGTATTACTTCTGAGGCCTCTGTTCTGTTCCATTGGTCTATATCTCTGTTTTGGTACCAGTACCATGCTGTTTTGGTTACCGTAGCCTTGTAGTACAGTTTGAAGTCAGGTAGTGTGATGCCTCCAGCTTTGTTCTTTTGGCTTATGATTGTCTTGGCAATGCGGGGTCTTTTTGTGTTCCATATGAACTTTAAAGTAGTTTTTTCCAGTTCTGTGAAGAAAGTCATTGGTAGCTTAATGGGGATGGCATCTATAAATTACCTTGGGCAATATGGCCATTTTCACGATATTGACTCTTTCTATCCATGAACATGGAATGATCTTCCATTTGTTTGTGTCCTCTTTTATTTCATTGAGCAGTGGTTTGTAGTTCTCCTTGAAGAGGTCCTTCACATCCCTTGTAAGTTGGATTCCTAGGTATTTTATTCTCTTTGAAGCAATTGTGAATGTCAGTCCACTCATGATTTGGCTCTCTGTTTCTCTTACTGGTGTATAAGAATGCTTGTGATTTTTTGCACATTGATTTTGTATCCTGAGACTTTGCTGAAGTTGCTTATCAGCTTAAGGAGATTTTGGGCTGAGATGATGGGGTTTTCTAAATATACAATCATGTCATCTGCAAACAGGGACAATTTTACTTCCTCTTTTCCTAATTGAATATCCTTTATTTATTTCTCCTGCCTGAATGCCCTGACCAGAACTTCCAACACTATGTTGAATAGGAGTGGTGAGAGAGGGCATCCCTGTCTTGTGCCAGTTTTCAAAGGGAATGCTTCCAGTTTTTGCCCATTCAGGATGATATTGGCTGTGGGTTTGTCATAAATAGCTCTTATTATTTTGAGATACATTCTATCAATACCAAATGTATTGAGAGTTTTTATCATGAAAGGCTGTTGAATTTTGTCACAGACCTTTTCTGCATCTATTGAGATAATCATGTGGTTTTTGTCTTTGGTTCTGTTTGTATGCAGGATTACGTTTATTGATTTGTGTATGTTGAACCAGCCTTGCATCCCAGGGATGAAACCCATTTGATCATGGTGGATAAGCTTTTTGATGTGCTGCTGAATCCGGTTTGCCAGTATTTTATTGAGGATTTTTGCATCGATGTTCATCAGGGATATTGGTCTAAAATTCTCTTATTTTGTTGTGTCTCTGCCAGGCTTTGGTATCAGGATGATGCTGGCCTCATAAAATGAGTTAGGGAGGATTCCTTCCTTTTCAATTTATTGGAATAGTTTTAGAAGGAATGGTACCAGCTCCTCCTTGTACCTCTGGTAGAGTTCGGCTGTGAGTCCATCTGGTCCTGGAGTTTTTTTTGGTTGGTAGGCTATTAATTATTGCCTATTCTATTTCTGAACTTGTTATTGGTCTATCCAGGGATTCAACTTCTTCCTGGTTTAGTGTTGGGAGAGTGTATATGTCCAGGAATTTATCCATTTCTTCTAGGTTTTCTAGTTTATTTGCATAGAGGTGTTAAAGTGTTCTCTGATGGTAGTTTGTATTTCTGTGGGATTGGTGGTGATATCCCCTTTATCATTTTTTATTGCGTCTATTTGATTCTTCTCTCTTCTCTTCTTTATTAGTTTTGCTAGTGGTCTATCGATTTTGTTGATCTTTTCAAAAAACCAGCTCCTGGATTCACTGATTTTTTTTTTAAGGGTTTTTTGTGTCTCTATCTCCTTCAGTTCTGCTCTGATCTTAGTTATTTCTTGCCTTCTGCTCGCTTTTGAATGTGTTTCCTCTTGCTTCTCTAGTTCTTTTAATTGTGATGTCAGGGTGTCAATTTTAGATCTTTCCTGCTTTCTCTTGTGGGCATTTAGTGCTACCATTATGTAATGGCCTTCTTTGTCTCTTTTGGTCTTTGTTGGTTTAAAGTCTGTTTTATCAGAGACTAGGATTGCAACCCCTGCCTTTTTTGTTTTCCATTTGCTTGGTTAGATCTTCCTCCATCCCTGTATTTTGAGCCTATGTTTGTCTCTGCACATGAGATGGGTCTCCTGAATACAGCAGACTGATGGGTCTTGACTCTTTATCCAATTTGCCAGTCTGTGTCTTTTAATTGGACCATTTAGTCCATTTACATTTAAGGTTAATATTGTTATGTGTGAACTTGATCCTGTCATTATGATGTTAGCTGGTTATTTTGCTCACTAGTTGATGCAGTTTCTTCCTAGCAGCGATGGACTTTACATTTTACATGTTTTTGCAATGGCTGGTACCTGTTGTTCCTTTCCATGTTTAGTGCTTCCTTCAGGATCTCTTGTAGGGCAGGCCTGATGGTGACAAAATCTCTCAGCATTTGTTTGTCTGTAAAGGATTTTATTTCTCCTTCACTTACAAAACTTAGTTTGGCTGGATATGAAATTCTGGGTTGAAAATTCTTTCCTTTAAGAATGTTGAATATTGGCCGCCACTCTCTTTTGGCTTGTAGAGTTTCTGCCGAGAGATCCACTGTTAGTCTGATGGGCTTCCCTTTGTGGGTAACCCGAACTTTCTCTCTGGCTGCCCTTAACATTTTTTCCTTCATTTCAACTTTGGTGAATTTGACAATTATGTGTCTTGAAGTTGCTCTTCTCGAGGAGTATCTTTGTGGCATTCTCTGTATTTCCTGACTTTGAATGTTGGCCTGCCTTGCTAGGTTGGGGAAGTTCTGGATAATATCCTGCAGAGTGTTTTCCAACTTGGTTCTATTCTCCCCATCACTTTCAGGTACACCAATCAGATATAGATTTGGTCTTTTCACATAGTCCCATATTTCTTAGAGGCTTTGTTCATTTCTTTTTTCTCTTTTTTTCTCGAAACTTCTTGCTTCATTTCATTCATTTGATCTTCAATCACTGATACCCTTTCTTCCTGTTGATCGAAGTGGTTACTGAAGCTTGTGCATTTGTCACGTAGTTCTCGTGCCATGGTTTTCAGCTCTATCAGGTCATTTAAGGACTTCTCTACATTGGTTATTCTAGTTAGCCATTCATCTAATCTTTTTTCAAGGTTTTTAGCTTCTTTGCGATGGGTTTGAACTTCCTCCTTTAGCTCGGAAAAGTTGGATCGTCTGAAGCCTTCTTCTCTCAATTCGTCAAAGTCATTCTCCATCCAGCTTTGTTCCGTTGCTGGCAAGGAGCTGTGTTCCTTTGGAGGGGGAGAGACACTCTGATTTTTAGAATTTTCAGCTTTTCTGCTCTGTTTTTTCCCCATCTTTGTGGTTTTATCTACCTTTGGTCTTTGATGATGGTGACATGCAGATGGGGTTTTGGTGTGGATGTCCTTCTGTTTGTTTGTTTTCCTTCTAACAGTCAGGACCCTCAGCTGCAGGTCTGTTGGAGTTTGCTGGAGGTCCACTCCAGACCCTGTTTGCCTGGGTATCAGCAGCAGAGGCTGCAGAAGAGTGAATATTGCTGAACAGCAAATGTTGCTGCCTGATCATTCCTCTGGAAGCTTCGTCTCAGAGGGGTACCCAGCTGTGTGAGGTGTCAGTCTGCCCCTACTGGGCAGTACCTCCCAGTTAGGCTACTCAGGGGTCAGGGACCCACTTGAGGAGGCAGTCTGTCCGTTCTCAGATCTCAAACTCCATGCTGGGAGAACCATTACTCTCTTCAAAGCTGTCAGACAGGGTCATTTAAATCTGCAGAGGTTTCTGTTGCCTTTTGTTTGGCTATATCCTGTCCCCAGAGGTGGAGTCTACAGAGGCAGGCAGGCTTCCTTGAACTATGGTGGGCTCCACCCAGTTCGAGTTTCCTGGTAGCTTTGTTTACCTACTCAAGCCTCAGCAATGGTGGGCACCCCTCCCCCAGCCTTGCTGCCACCTTGCAGTTAGATCTCAGACTGCTATGCTAGCAATGAGGGAGGCTCTGTGCACCTGGGACCCTCTGAGCTAGGCGCAGGATATAATCTCCTGGTGTGCCATTTGCTAAGACCCTTGGTAAAGCGCAGTATTAGGGTGGGAGTGACCCAATTTTCCAGGTGCTGTGTGTCACAATTTCCCTTGGTTAGGAAAGGGAATTCCCTTACCCCTTCCTGGGTGAGGTGATGCCTTGCCCTGCTTCAGCTCTTGCTTGGTGGGCTGCACCCACTGTCCTGCCCCCAGTGTCAGATACACCCCAGTGAGACGAACCCGGTACCTCAGTTGGATATGCAGAAATCACCTGTCTTCTATGTCACTCATGCTTGGAGCTGTAGCCTGGAGCTGTTCCTGGTTGGCCATCTTGGAACCACTTGGCTCATGGATATTTAGAAATGTGTTTTTTTAATTTCCAAATTTTGGAAATATTGTTATTTTCTTTCTGTTACTGCTAGTTTAATTCCTTCATGGCCAAAGAGTATACTTTGTATAATTTCAGTTTTCAAAATGTGTTATTTTATGGCCCAGTATATGATCTGTCTTGATGAATACCCCATAAGCATGTGAAAAGAATGTGTATTCTGGTGTTTTTGGTTGTGTGTTCTGTAAATACCTATTAAATCCAGTTGGTTGATGGTGGTGTTCTTGTACAACCTTGCCTTTCCTCCTTTTCTGTCTCCTCATACTATTGAGAGGGAACAGTTAAAATCTCCAATGATAATTGTGAATTTTCCTGTTTCTCCTTTCATTTTTGTCAGCTTTCCTCCATGAATTTTAAGCTCATTTTTGATGCATATATATTTAGGAATATTATGTATTCTTATGTACATTGCATCATATGTCCGTCATTATGTAATGTCCCTCTTTATCCTTGGTAATTTGTTTGTGCTGAATTGATATTAATATAGTCACTCCCGCTTTCTTTTGATTAGGTTTTCATGGTATGTTGTTTTTCACTCTTTCACTTTACGTGTATCTATATCATTATATTTGAAGTGAGTTTCTTGCACTTCTACACCTGCATCTGAGTCCAGGGGCAGGTGTTGATAGGAGAGAGAGGGAAAAGAGCTATGACAGTTGGCTGCTTTAGAATTATGGCTTCACTAATGGATAACTTGGCATCTCAATCTTCACTTTTCCAAAATTTTTACTTGAGTATGTTCATAAAGCTGAAGTGAAGGAGGCAGTAGAGAGGTAGCATTTGAGGATGGAAAATACAAAACTCATTCCAGACACTAGGTCAGCAGTCCTCAAACATCAGAGTTTGAATATAAGAATTCTATTATAAATCTAGATTCCTAGGCTACATCTACAGAGATTATGCTTTGGTAGTTCTAGGCTGGGGTCTGAAAAACTGCATCATCATGTCCCAGGTAGCTCCAATGCAGAGACTCTAAGGACAGCACTATGAAATGTTTTCTCGTATCTAATGATTGTGGTAGGACACCTGATATTATGTGGCTATCTTAGAACTCATTACTCAAGAACAAGGCAGGACTAAGTTCATTCACACAGATAAGTGGATAAGGTTGGGAAATTTTAATTGTGTTTCAATTGTACTTCAACTTAGATTTTGTCCCTTTTTTGGTAGGCCAATTTTAGCACACATTTGTTAACTGGACTTATCTATGCTATTTAGATAAAGTGGCTCTGAAAAGACTTGGTGTGATTGGTAATATATAAAAAAAAAATTGAAGATATTTGTGTAATTGACTCAGTTTGTCAGTTATTTCTCCTCTTTTCAGATATCTACCTTCTCCAGTCTTCTAAGCTGCTTTTTTCTTTTTTATTTACCATTTATAGAGAATCCAGAGTAGAGGAATTGCTAGTTTTTATAGCCTTTGCTTTCCATCAAGTCTTGTGTGACCAACATATACGTCTTCCATCTTCAGCAACTCTGTTTCAACAATATCCCTTCAACTTTCATGTGAGATTATAAAGATAGGTTTTTTTTTTTAGCCCAAGTGCTTTATTCCATGATATAATAGATAGTATGAGAATCATCTGCTGTTACCAGTAGCTTTATCTTTTTAGACCACTTGAATTATATTTTATGTGGATCCTGAAATAGTAATGGAAACTAATCATCATGTCTTCAGTTCTGAGCATGCTAAATAGACCATAACTTTTTTAAACAATCAAGCCACCCATAGTTTGCCAAAGATGACGATTGGACAATTGATGACCTTTATATAATTGTGCATGTTATTTTTCCATATTAAATGAGTTCCTTGGATTTGGAAATGAAACTATCATTAAGAACATATGTAGTATAATGGAATTCAGAACCGGATGCCTCAATGTTGTTATTCTTATCACTGTTTTATTCATGGAAAATGGTGCTAAATGTTTTAGATGTATGTAAACTTTCTGACCACAAGGTGTATGTTTAGTATTTTACTAAAAAGTAATTTGCTAAGTAATATTGTAGTGTCCTAGAAGAGTGTCTACATTTCTGAAAGGAGAGTAATTTTCTTCTTTCCCTCTGAGAAACTATCTGATATCACTACAATGAAGTTATTCCTTTGGGGTTAAGAAATAAAATACTATTTTCATCCTAGTTTACTTTTCCAATATCACTCATTTAGGGATGATTCTGTGCTTTGGGAAATGTATATTGTATGCATAAATGAACTTGGGTTTCTCACCTAAGAGAAAATAGAGAAATTTACAATGCCCAGTAGCATGAGGACTAAATCTGCCATGATAATGCTATTGAATTTGGGCATGTAAATAGCTGAAATTTGCAAGAAAAACAAAACAAAACAAAGAGCAGACCCTTGGATGATTTGGGAAGTAAAAGATAAAAATAGTAGGAGATTGGAGAAGAATTCTTGTAAAAAGACAGCACTTGTTACCATAGGCATTAGTACCCAGGGAAAATCTGGGGTACCATTGCTAGGCACTATGTTATATAACAGATCTCATGTTTGCTTTTCTAATTGGTATTTGACCTAGTAATATTCTTTTTGATTCATATGTATTATCTATTTCCTCCTGTGGCCAGTAGCAAACAGGAGAAACCATTGCATAAATATGCAATGAATATTTATCTAACAGAAGAAATAAAGATGAATGTATTTGTTACTAAATAAATTCAATTGCTGTAACAAAGATACTTAAAATAATAGCAGGTAAAAGAATAGACAATTGTTTTTCTCTCCTCTAGTCATCTGAGTGGGAACTGTGAGGTTGGTATGGTAGTTTGACTTTCATCAGGGATCAGAATCTTTTGTCTTAGTGCTCTACCATCTTTGACACATGGTTTCTACCTCATACTCCTACCAGATCATCTGCATTTCTGCCAGCACGAAGGAGGAAATGTAGAAAGGAAGGCCATATCATATCTCTGCTAACATCTGTTTACTCACATTCCAATAGCTATAACTTGATCAAATGGCAATGCTTAGTTGCAGGGAAGACTGAGAGAAATGTAGTCTCTATCTAGATGGTCATATTACTTACCTAAGTAAGGACAGGATGGATATTGTTTGGACTACTGAAAGCTGGTACCACAATAAGTACACTCAGATGTGAGCTTAAATATTCTGTAAGCGTGAAGAAAACTGTTCATTGTAATATAAGCAATAAGTATGAAATAAGAATTGTAGGAAATACTTATATTTAAAGAAAGCTTAAATATGTTAAAAATATTTATAATTTCAGCAGCAGATATGACATCCAGGAATAGAAGCCCAACTAGGTATTGAAACTATGGGTGTAGACAAAGGAAGAAATTTCTTAGTAAAAGTGGCATCAGAATATCTGAAAAATAGGACTTTTTCAAAGTATACCCACTTCTATCCACCTAAAGTCTTTGAGAGGCCTTCATACCACCAGGTGTATTCTATTTGTTAAGAATCATGAAGCAGAGAAAGAAAGATGGAGACCAACCTAAATCCTTCACAAGTCTTAAAGCCTCTCAAGAAAGGGTAAGTCTCTTCATCAGATATATCTACCTCTCTTACTAAATAGGGTCTCTGATATGGTTTCTGCTTCTTCCCTCTTTCAGGGTGCTTTTCAGGAAACAATGATCATTTTTTGGCAATTAATCAGAAGAAGAGTGGGAAGCCGGTATTCGTTTATCAGCATTCACAAGACATTGAGAAGAGCCTGGATATAGCCCCACAAAAAATCTATAGACATAGCTACCATTCTTCTTCCAAAGCTCAAGTAAGCAAACACCACCAGATTGTCAATTCAGCATTTCCTAGAGCTGCATATGACCCGTCTGTCAATCTGCTGGCCATGGATGGTCAAGATCTTGAAGTGGAAAATCTTCCAATCCCAGCAGCAAATGTAATTGTGGTGGTAAGTAGTATGTTAAACTGATGCTGAGGCTGATGTTGATGCTTTCCTGTCATTGATACCTGAAAAAAGAAAAACACTGATTGTGAATAGTTGTCAATGAATCCCAATGGTTATGTACCACAGCACTTATTCTGTGGTACTTCTAATTTGTTACTTGACTATTGTCTGTTTTCTTCCTCTTATGAAATCAGAAAACTTGTCTGTATCCTCTGCTCATAGCAGAATGCATGGTACATGGTAGATGCTTAATAAATATTTGAATAAAAGATTACTTTAGGAAGGCCATATAGTTATAGTTGAATATATCTTATGCTGAGCCTCCTGCCTTCTGTGAGAATCTATTTTAAGCAGATAGGCCTTAGTCTCAGCCTGTGTAAATAAATAGTACTTATTGAAGATCCTCTGGTCACTTGACTCAAATGCCAATAAATGAGACAACTGAAAGGGAGAGGTGTGGTAGAGGGAGAGTAGTTTTCTGTCACTGGAGCAAATAAAATGAGTTGGGAGTAGTTGATAGATAATATTTCTGATATTAATGATAAGCACCATTATTAATCAAAGTGATAAAATGATCCCATTGCTTATGTTCTTAAAGTTCCCTTGCTTGTATAACCCAGATCAGAGGTTCCCAAATTGTGGAGGCATCATAGTTTAAATACATGCTGAGGTTGGCACCCTATTTGGACTATAGTTACTCTCTGGTTTATCAGGAGGATCCACACTGAAACTATAAATCAGTAGTTAAATGGTTGTTATTGCATCTCTGCTCCAAAATATAATCAAATGAGTTGATTTGTGAGGCCAAGATAATTCAGTGAAACCATGTTTGCATTTTGGCAACTTCTCTATGCACCAAATGTAATTAAATTTAACAAGCTTCTTTTTTTTCTTTATTTTGTTTTAACCTACTACATATAGTATACTTTACTTAGTATTGAGAATCAAAGTTCCATTCATCGATGTTTTCAACTAACATACGCTGAGTATTTATTATGATCTAGGTTCCCCTTGGGATATCTGGAAATAGAGACAAATGGAATACAGTTTCTTGTTTTGCTTGGAAAATGTCTGGAGGGAAATATCAATAATTCAATAAAAATCACAAGCTGAGAACACAAGATGAACTCTTGTTAAGAGAAAATATGTGGTTCACTTTGGCATCCTGAAATACTTGAACAAGTTTTCTGCATTTACATGAGTAGCAGATGTTCTGAAGGTGAAAGTTATGTACTGTGTTTATTCAGTGAAGATAAATGATGTCAATGATGTCTCTGTATCTGGAGATGCTCCTGTTAATGCTAGGGCTCATGGGAGATGTTTCCTCTAGTGACCATCATATATCCATAGTCATCAACTCTTAAAGTCACTGTGAATTACAGTTCAAGAGGCTTGTTCTATCTTGTAATGTCATGTACTGTCCAGTTAATTTGATATTATGGACAATAAAAGGCATCGATGAGGAATTCTGGCAGGTCATTTCACTTTCAGCTTATTTGTGGTTTGGAGATTCATGAAGAAGCTGTGCTTTTTCTTTTGGGTGATGATTACATAGAGGCAGTAGGCAATTTTGCTGCATTAACTTTCCCTAGCCTCTTTTGATCTAGCCTCTAACCATGCTGTGGCTTTGGTAGCTGGCAACACCAATTTCCAGTTCTAATGTTTCCGGTAATCCACTTACTACTTATGTACATGATGATTTAGCAGCAAAACCGGGGAGGCAGGGTTATTTTTTAAATAAATCAATAATGTTTAGCTTCCTCAAAAAGCAAAGGGGTGATGCAATTAAATATCAGCTGATTTGAAGATGCATTCCATACAGAAAATGGATATATGGATGGGGCATACAGGAAGCAAGGGATGTATTCTGGGGCAGCATAATGACTTTAACGGAATAATTTATGTATTTGTGCATATCGTGTGTACATGTGTATGAAACACATATATCAATGCAGACCTTGTTTGAGGGACATTGTAGTGGTACTAAGAATTATTTTGAGACTGAATTTATACTCAAATAGACTGTGTTCATGACTATCAGTATCTTGAACTGGAGAAATTGGCATTTTTTTTTTCCAGCCAGGGTAAAAAGCTACACTCAACCTCTAAAATTTATATGTAACTTCTAAGACTTCCTAGCTCGGAAGGAAGGATCAAGCATTCCTCCTCCAATACTTTTTCTCTTTCTTGTTTCAAATATTGAGAGTGAGTTTTAGAATGCTACATTTAAAAAGGATATGAAAGTTACATGTGTCTCTCCTCTCTTCCTGATTCCCAATTGCCGCCACAAAGCATTTCATAAGAGCATTTGTCCACAAATGAATTTTTTCCTCTTTCTTCTTTTTATTAGTAATCAGGAAAATTTATAGTTTATTTGTTACAAGGAAGAGTACAGCACAATTAGAATGCTCATCCCAAATAATGCTAACTATGTTCCGGAAACTCAATTAAGCTGTTATTCGGATTTCTGTGCAAGTACAATGTAGAGAGGATATGAATGCCTCAAGGTCAGTGCTATGGTAAGAGGAAAAAAATACGGCTTTAGATAAAAGTGTGCTATAAAATCCGTAGCTCTTGTCACTGGATCCCCAGGATATTTGTCAAGACACAAGGCCACAACACCAGGAAGGAGGGAACCCAGAGGTGCAAGTGAAAGTGGTGGAATGGTAGCAACTACAGGCCATTTCAGTTCAGCATAGGCTGCTGAGTGAAGAATGTTCTAGCCTGGCCAGAATCTGAGCAAACTGGGGACTAGTAAGGCTTGGGAATATAAGGGGTGGTTTTTTACATCAGTGAAAGGGCATGGAAATGGGAAGATTATGATCTACTCTGTTACATGGACTTGTGGGAAAGAAAAATAAAGGAAAGGAGAAGAAGAGGGAGGAGAAGAAAGAGGAGGAGCAGCAGCAGGGGAAGGAAAGGAGTCAAGGAGCGAAGGGAAAAAGAAGCGGGGAGAAGGGAGGAGAGGATACAGTGGCAACTTTTAGGGAAGCGGGAAGCATTCTGTGAGCACATAGGAAGACGGTGGTGAGTTTCCAGGGGCTTGTGATCCTCTCCTTGAGATCCTAGAATCCTAAAACTTCTTGTCTTCCTCACCATTCACCCAGATCAACACATAGACATTCTATTGTTTCTGTGACACAGAATATTCTTTGCAAATACTTTTTATCAGGTATTTGACTTAGAAAGCTATTAAAGCCAAAAACTTGTGATATCTATGGGTTTTAATTACATTCTAAACTCAGGTTTATGGCATACCTCAGCTTTGTTCTCCTGTTGACTACCTTTTGAGATTCATCTTATAGGTAAAGTAATAATCTCTAGACATTATTTGAAGGGCTTTGAAAGTCCAGCTCTCTCACTGCTTTGCCACAGTAAATACATTTTGTAGCATTTACTGTGTGATGTGAATAAATAACTGTTGGACACTTTTGCAATAGACAAATTGGTTTAATTATAATTTTATATTTGTATAGTGGATTACTCAAAGGATGGGCTTAGTCTATGTACATATCAACAGAATTCAGCCATGTCATGGAAGATGTATTGGTGAGGAATACTTTGTCACAAGTGATGACAAATCCAACCCAAACTGGAGAAAATTTATTGGTTCAAATACCAACACTTTTGTAGTATATTTAGCTTTAGATATGATTCAATCAACAGTTAACATTTCTCCTGACATACGAGAAAGTTAAGATTGCTGGGATATGTCTTAAAATTCAGACTGTTTGCCAATGAGGACTATGCTTTAATACAACCTATTGGGTTCATTATATTTTGACTCTGAAAAGTCTCAAATTTGTGAAAAACTACAGTAGCCTGTATACTTCTTGACAGTGATTACTCATATAGTAGGGACAATAGGTCTGTGCTGAGCTATGGAGAAGCAGATGTCTAGGCTTATTCTTGAGCTAAGTGACTTGCTCATGTTGGGCAAACTCACAGAAAGCATGGTTCAAATACAGGCTTTGGGAAATTTTTTGAATTAATATGTGTTAAGGGCATAAGGGATCAAAATAGTAAATGTAATACCAAGTCCAAAATACTAAATTGGTGAAATGCACAAGTCTACTATAATGTGAGGTGTGACTCAGATGTGCTTCAATACAGTCCCAGAACACCTGTACCAAGTTCCTAGATGGATGCATATAAAGCCCTAAGATAATCAATCTGATTTTAAAAGTTGCAATACAAGGAGATTGGTTAAACAACAACTATTGAAAATACATGCATGGAAATTTACAAATGGAAAAGGAGAAATCAGAGAGCAATCTGAGTCCAAATGAGAAATTAAAGAATGATAAGGGAGGCATCACAAGTGAGTGGGAAAAGAGTATTGGCCATGTGAGATTGGCACAATTGAATAGCTTTCTGGCAAAAAAAACAAAAAAAACAAAAAATCACGATAGTGATAAGTAAATTATTTTTTGCTAAGCGTAAAACATTGATAGTATACTAAGAACTATGCAAGTATTATCTCATATAATTGTTACAGCAAGTCTATGGCAACAACAAAACTATTATCTCTGTTTGATTCTTTGCTTTTCTTTCCCTCATAAATTATTGAAACATGCTACAAACTGGTTACTATCCATTCTTTCCCATTTTTGTTATAGTGATCTGCAGAAAGTTTGAATCAGATCATATCACACCACACCACACACACACACACACACACACACACACACACACATTCACGACTGCCTTTTCATTGCGATTGAACTAAAATTCAAACATTTTCCCATGTCCTACATCCTACATCACCTGGGATCCAAGATCCCCAGAACTCTTGCCTAAGGATTCTGATTCCGTAGTTCTAGGATGGATCCCAGGAATCAATGCATTCAGGAAGCATTCTGGAGGATACTTGGGTGTTCAGAGGTTTAGGAAGCATAGCACACAACCTGGCCTATCCCTGTGTCTCTGAGTCCATCTCCCACCACTCCACCTCTCCTTGACTCCTTGCAAACTGCTCTGGCTTTCTCTCTTCCTCAGGACAGCGAGCCTATTCCTGCCTTAATCAGGAATTTTATCCTTGCTGTTCTACCTAGAATAACACACTTCCTGTAAATCTTGTGTCTAGCACATAATGAAGGCTCATTAATTATTTTTAAATTAATAAATAAATGTCAAATAATAGAATGCAGTTGTTTTAGACACTGAGATGATGAATGATTTTTTTATTGCATTTTTTAACCTCAACCTGCAGTAAATTTCCTACTTTTTTCTTCACCTTATTACTTAATTTTTTTTTTTTTTTTTTTTTTTTTTTTTTTTTTTTTTGACAGTCTTGCTCTGTTGCCCAAGCTGCAGTGCAGTGGTGCGATCTCGGCTCACTGCAACCTTCACCTCCTGGGCTCAAGCGATTCTCCTGCCTCAGCCTCTCAAGTAGCTGGGACTACAGGCATGCACCACCATGCCCAGCTAAATTTTTTGTCTTTTTAGTAGAGATGGGGTTTCACCATGTTGGCCCAGCTGGTCTCACACTCCTGACCTCAAGTGATCTACCTGCCTCGGCCTCCCAAAGTGCTGGGATTACAGGCATGAGATACTGTGCCTAACCCCTACTTAAATTTTTAACAGACAGCTTGGATAGTTTTCAGGAACAAATTTCAAAAGTAGAAATGTAAAACCAAAAAGAAAATAAACATTGGGAACATATACCATCACTGAAAGGAGGAGGGAGCTGTCTTACACCTAGCCAGAGTGACACTGTTTACAGCTTCCAAAGACGTTTATGTCCACCTGCCTGCATTATTTTTCTTCGTAGTCCTTATGAAGCGCTTCTAGCTAATACCTTTTATGTCTCTTTCTTCCCGTTATAATGTATATTCCACAAGGTTGAGATTTTTCTATTTTGTTCCTGCTATATTTCCAGTGACCACAATGATATAGGGGCTCATAACTATTTATTTGAGAAAGAATGACTTGATGCCAAAAAAAAAAACACAATTCAAAAGCTTGTAATTAAATAGTACATCTCATTATCAAGAAAATATGATTGAGTACATAATTTTAACACTTAATTACCTATTATCATATGATCTTGTTTTACATTTTATCTCCCTACCTAGAGTGGAAATTCCATTAAAAATATACTTGTTTTGCATCTGTAACCTTTCAATAGCAAATGTAAAATAGCTAGTCAATGAATATTGATGATTGCTTAATCTATTTCCAGGATTCAGAATCATTTGACTTGACTTAAAGGATCCACAGTAGCCATTTCACAGATACTAATAAAAAATAAAATATAGTTTCCAGTTAGATTTTATTTTTAAGAAAGTCTAGAAAAAGAAATTCAATGATCTACTCCAGAAGTTTGGTTGAAATTTTGTTCTTCTCTTAACCTAATGTTAATGCTTCCTATTAAATTATAAGATCTTATATAATCACCTTCTTATGTAATCGCCAGACTTGCATTGCAGAAAGTTTCATGCTTAGATTTCCCCAGCTATTACTGTATCCTTGCACAATACTCTTGAAGTAGAAATTCCGTTCTTGAGCTTGGCATCCTGACAGTCGTAACTGTCACCATCTGTTGCTTTTCACCATTTCTAGCTATTAAATCAGCAAGGAAGATGCTGGAATGCAGTCTGGAAAAGCTAGAGGCTAAGCCTTAGCAATGTCTGTATGAGGTTGCAACCCTGGACCACTCAGTGTGTCTGCTTGTTTGGGATCATATACACTCAATATTAGGACGAATCAAGTCTTAAAAGAGAGCTGGTTTAATTGATTGTCATTACTAAAGACAGGCCCTGCTCTCCAGGTGCAATGAATGGGCAGGGAATAATTTAGTAATATTTTTGTTCTGATTCAAAAAATTACACATTTTCATGTAGTTGTGGAATATTTAGAAACTTTAGATACGGAAAAGGGGAAATAAAAACCATCCTTAACCAGCCGGGCGTGGTGGCTCATGCCTGTAATCCCAGCACTTTGGGAGGCCGAGGCTGGCGGATCACGAGGTCAGGAGATTGGGACCATCCTGGCTGATACGGTGAAACCCCGTCTCTACTAAAAATACAAAAAATTAGCCGGGTGTGATGGCGGGCGCCTGTAGTCCCAGCTACTCGGGAGGCTGAGGCAGGAGAATAGCGTGAACCCAGGAGGTGTAGCTTGCAGTGAGCGGACATCACACCACCGCACTCCAGCCTGGGCAATAGAATGAGACTCCATCTCAAAAAACAAAACAAAAAACCATCCTTAACTGTTAGATAACCAAGGTCATCTTGCCCTCTATATATATCCTTTTCTATGTACAGGTATGCATATATTTTTTACAAAAGTATGAAATCTGCATATATGTGCTTTATAATTTTTTACTTAGTTTATATGTTTACATTATGGATGGCTTTCCAAGTCATTCTCTTTGTACAGCATCACTTTTAACAGCTGCTAAAAATTTCATTGTATAGTAGCTTTCACAGTTTTATAGATTGACTTATATTTCCAATACAGTCATTGATTTAAGGCCACTCATCCTGAGAAGGAGACATAAATGATGATGACTATATCAAATATAGTATTATTTTCGAAGCAACTGCCCAATTAATATTACTGAGAGAATTTGGTGAGCTTATCTCAGGGAAAGCTACTTTCTTTATAAACTCTTCATATAATTGCAGTATAGGATCTAATTTTTTTCATTTAGGCAAATTATGTGTATTTCATAGATCTTAGACCTTAATTCTTCAGTAAGGTGAAATATTTAAAATAGCCAAAGGAGTAAACAGAACCAAAAAAGAGAATGTTCTGATTAGAAGATAAAAAACATTCTATTTCAGAACTTACCTTAGAGGAAGAAGGACAGTGCTGTTCCTCTTTATGTTGGAGCCAGAAAAAACTTTTTTTTTTCTTTTTTCTTTTTGAGACAGAGTCTTGCTCTGTTGCCTAAGCTGGAGTGTAGTGGCGCTATCTCAGCTCACTGCAAGCTCCGCCTCCCGGGTTCACGCCATTCCCCGGCCTCAGCCTCCTGAGTAGCTGGGACTACAGGCACCTGCCACCATGCCCAGCTTGCTTATTTATTTATTTATTTATTTTATTAATAGAGACAGGGTTTCACCATGTTAGCCAGGATGGTCTCGATCTCCTGACCTCGTGATCCTCCCGCCTTGGCCTCTCAAAGTGCTGGGACTACAGGCGTGAACCACCGCACCCGGCAAAAAACCTTTTTTAATCCAAAATTTCCACAATAATGTCAAAAAATGGGATCTGCAGATAAACAAAAATAGTATGTTTTCTTTGGAGCAAATATTTACTTGGAGCTTTCAGTTCTCTCTAAAATTTTCTTTGATTTTCCAGTTGTTAAGAACCATTCTCCCGTGTGTCTTTTGTTAATGACTTTGTCCCCATTTCTTTCTTTCCTTCTTTGTCTACTTATCTGTAATCATAAATGCCTGTAAATCATGCTTACTATCTTGTTACTGTTCAGTAGTTCAGTTAAAAATCTCACTGCTAATGGCTAATTATACTGGGCTTTCTGGGCATTTGGCCCTGCTCCTGAGTGATGGGATTGGCACCACTTAGCAAAATGCTTTAGTTTTCTCACCGTGATCCCTATGACTCAGGTGGTAGAAACAACGTGTTTCTTTCTCTTGCTTTAGGAAAAATACAAAAGCTAAAAGTACCTAGAAGGTTCTCTCCCTGGGCAAAGTTAAGAAGCTTAACTCACAGAGGTAGTCTACAATTGGAATGTGAGTCTAGAGTTCAGACAGGTCACAGTCAAAGCTTTAGACCTGGGAGATATCCACAGACCCACGCCTGGCAGTTAACACTGTATGAGTGGATGAGAGAATGCAGACAGAGGGAAAGAATAGAATAGAATAAGCTATCACTGTGGCAGAAGTAGAAAGAGGACCAACACAGAGAAGGAACAGATGGGAATGTAGGAGCTTCATTGCATAAATTCTTCTGGCAATCTTGACCACTCAAAAGATTTCAGCCAAATATTAGATTTTCATGACAATCAAAGTCTGCCTCCTAACTAATCCTTTCATTTCTTTCCTGGGAGGGTATAAGACCCCAGATCTGGCTGTGACATTATTGTGACATGTGAAATAAAATTCAGTATTTTAATAAGGTAGCATGGTTTCTACTGACATTTAAAAAAACTCAAAAAATGAAAAGCACGGGGCTTTTCATTTAACTTAGTATAGTCCTTGGCACACAATAGTTCTTAAGTACTTGAACCGAAAAGAAAGAGATTATCTGCAGGTTAAAGGAGAGAATTTGGGGGGAATGTGGAGAAATTGTCAAAATAAGCCAAGGCTATAGCTTAAGCTGTGTGAAGATACTGTTATTGTTAAGATATTATCCACACTCAGGTAATCATTTGGCTTACCAGAAAAGTGGTTAGAGTGGTGAAAACATTGGAAGTAGTTCAAAAATAGCTATAGCATAATAGTGTTTGGCTCAAATCCTTGCTGTTTCCCCTCTGATTTTTATGTGACTTTTGTGACTTAGTAAGTCTGTGTTTCATTATCTTTTTTAACGTTGTCTTTTGAGATGGAGTTTTGTTCTTGTCACCCAGGCTAGAGTGCAATGGCGCAATCTCAGCTCACTGCAACCTCCACCTCCTAGGTTCAAGTGATTCTCCTGCCTCAGCCTCCCCAGTAGCCTGGGTTTACAGGCACCCACCACTAGGTTCGGCTAATTTTTGTATTTTTAGTAGAAACAGGGTTTCACTATGTTGACCAGGCTGGTATTAAACTACTGCCACCCAGCCTTGGCCTCCCAAAGTGCGGGGATTACAGGCATGAGCCACTTCACCCAGCCTTCATTATCTTTTAAATGGGAGGATTAAAATTACCAACTTCATAGAGGTATATAGATTAAATGATAAAATACATTGAATACTCTTACATGTTGCCTAGTGCAATGAACACTCAATAAATAGTAACTATAGGGAGAGAAATGTTATTGCAAGGTACAGATCAAAGTAACTCGTTAATATAACTGGGACTCAAACCAGTAGCAGAATAGGTGAGGATCTGGAGCTTACAAACACTTGAGGATATGAAGCCTCTTTGGGTGTTGGCAACAAGTAATATAAGTCTAAACGTTAGAAAATGCCTATCAAGGAAGAACAGCAATAGGTTTCAGATGAAGATTTTGGCAAATTTTTTTAAAAATGGGTCTTATTCAATCATTATATCCCCAGTCACTATGGGAGAATAAAGTTTATAAATAAATGTAAACACAGAGGCAAACTCTTGGGTCTTGCAGGACTGGCCTGCTTGACTCTTATTTCTTGTTTCTCACTTTTCTCCAACGTGTTTAGTATGATAAGGGTGGCTCTCCTGGTGATGTTTTAGTCTAGAGTGTTCTTGGTGTTCTATATCCTCTGGGAACCCAGGGGCTGGGTAGCAGTCATGGCAGTGACTTAGGATACAGATTCTGACCATCACTCCTCCTATTTATCATAGCTAGTGATGGGGTGCAAAGAATCTTGGAATCAGCAATAACAAGTAAAGGAATAGTTCCAAAAGGAAATACCTCCAGGGCTAAGCCAGTGTACATACTTAATGACAAAGCTTCTAGCTTTGGAGATCTCTTCACTTTCTCTTGCACAGGATTAGATTTCAATTTGCTTCTTGGAGTTTGGAAAGAAAGATGTGGATGTAGGATTCAGTGGTCCAGCCACGGGTGACAGAATAAAAACCTTTAACCAGGTTGAAGAAGATTGGTGATAGAGTTATCAGTATGAAACTAAACAACAAATCCAACAGCATAATGCAAAGGCTGTGTCACACTAGTGACACAATAAACACCCAATACTTTAGAAGAGAAAACAAATATAGGAAATGTTCAACTCTCCACCTTCCAATTAAAAAGAAAATATCATTTCCTTACGCTTATTATAAGAGAACTATTTCAAATAGATTTGCTTCTTCTCGCTGTTGAATCTATTCATTGTGTCAGAATGACTTCAGAAATACAAATATGCATGTTGTCACCATAGCTATTTATAATTGTCCTTTCATAAAGAAGATTGGTCAGAATCTTCACTTAAGACATTTTCTAAATTTTGTTTTTGAAGGATGAAAATATAATCCAGCCAATATTCATATCTCAAGTTGTTTCTTTCCTTACTAGATGACGTATTTGGACCCTTTGAGTCTAGCAAAGTCAGGAGAACATTACCAACTTAGATATCTTTCTGTTTGGCCTACATTTTCACATGGTTGAGGCTTTTGACTGAAACACTAAGCTAGCAGCAAATAACTTCCAGTGAAAAGGCCCATTTTTGAGGGGATAGGCCAAACGTTCACAAACAATTTCTACAGTTATGGGAAGAGTTGTGTGTGAGAGATATGTTTGCCCTCCTCTCTGAACATGACAGCCAGTTGATGCAAATTCCAAGACAGCCTGAAGGACTTAGAGAATACTGAGAATAATATGTATTAGGATGACCATGGTGAGGAATCTGTCTTACAGCTAAGTTTCCTCTAATTATTTCACGCTCCCATTGCTGACGTAGTGAAGCTGCATTATTTAAGAATTTGCTTATTTTTCCTGCCTGAGAACATGGTAAACAGAATTATGGTTTTTAACCTGAACAAGTACATGTTGTTTCTATGTGCCTTGAGCCATCAAGTTCGTTTCTGTTTCTTTTTTTTGAAGCTGGTCTGTTTTTAAATAGGAAATTTTAGACAGCGTATAACAAAATCTACTTGAATGGGCTGCTAGGCAAACTCTTTGGATATAGGCTTTAAATAATCAGCAATCATTGTGTGTGAGAAAATGAATTAAAAAATGTTTTTCGTGTATTACAAGTGATGATATCATCTATATGTTAAGTGTAACTTTTAAAATAAAAAATCAAATTGATAAAATCAAGTCTATGCCAAGCTGGATTATTAAAAATAGCCAGGTTAAAGGAAACAATACATTCTGGTGAGGAGCATAAATAAGTCATGGAGACTTGAGAATCTGTAAGTAATATCTGTAAGGAACTAGAAATAAGTAAGGACAATGGACTTCACAGATGTGTAAAGATTTCGAATGGTCACTGAATTCTTGCTCCTTGAAACATTCATTCATTCAAAAAAAATATTGAATTGCTACTGAATTCTAAGCAGTACAATAGACTCTAGGGATACAATAGGGAACAAGAGTAACAAGATCCTTGCAGCTGTGTAGTTTATGTTCTAATTGAAGAAAGACAAACAACAAAACAAACAAATGAACATGATAATTTCGGATAATGCTAAGTGCAATGAAGAAAACAAAACAAAGCCACGTGGCAGGGAGAAAACCGTGGGGACTACCTTATGCTGGATATTGAAGGGTTCTGTTAGATATTCAGAGATACTTGGAGAGTAAATCAAGGTATAATTAGAAGCTGTGTGGTAGAATAACTTTGGAGTCAGCAGAACTGTGTTAGGATCCCAAATTAGGCATTTACTAATTGATTGTGTTTCCTTCAATGATTAAGTTAGCATCTAGTATTTCAGTTTCCTTGTTTATAAAAAAAAAAAAAAAAAGGATACTCATAATACTCATCCTATGGAATTGTGGGAATTGAATGAGATAAGGTATTGAAAGCACTTAGCATCACTCTTGACACATACTAAGATCCTTATAAAAATTGACTGTTATTATTAGCATTATATGGAACAATGAAAAATGTATCTTTCTGGCCTCAGTACCAAGAATACTTGTGTTTCTCCTAAGCCATTGGTTGGCTGGTGATTATATCTTTTAAACGCTGAGAATCATGATTATTTTCTTTCCTTTGACTGCTAAAAAGCTGAGGGCCAAAATTGTGGTTTAGGTCTAACAAATACAGAGACCTTTACTGAGTGCCTTATTTATTTTGTGAACTAACCTCATTCTTGGCTGGATGTTTTCTTTTCTTCACTCATTTTTCCTCTAATTTAATTTTTTTATTTCCTTACCTTTTATTCAATTATATTTTGTATTATGCATGTTTTTGCAAGCTGCCACAAATCTTTTCTGTAACATATTCTGTCTAAACAAACAGTTACTACACCAAAATAGCAATCAGTGTGGACAAGTTGAGTCTGAATACTACACAGCAAGAACTCCCCTTACAGGGAGAAACTGTTTATCCATTGAGCATGAAAAAAACAAGAAACTATATTGCTTAAGATAGAATTACAATATACTAATGATCTGTTTGGCTTATTGCTCAGCAGGCCCCAATGTCAGTCCAATCTTAATGTTGGGGACCAGTTCTCCTCCCTAATGTGAGCAGCTTGAGGCAGTGGTAACAGAATGGTTTTGGAAGTAGACATGCCGGGTTCATGTGCCTATTATACTACAGACTGCCTTTGAGATTGTGGGAAAAATCAATGAACATTTCTGAGTCTTTGTTTCTTCATTTTAATGGTAATTATAATACCTGACCTGGATACCTCATTTGATTCTTTCTGGCATCAGTGAATGTGTAAAGCACACTGAATCGTGATTATGTCAGTTATCATGGTTGTGGTGTTGGTAGTGGGGACAAGCATGATGATAATTGACAGGCTTTTCAATTCTGTTGCTGATCTACTCTGATTTTGGAGTAAATCTTAGAACTGAATGGGCTTCTTGCCTTGGACAAATTTAGGAGGTACCCTTCATGCTGCAGTTTAAGTAAATGGCATTCCCTGGAGCTGTGCATCACACAGCCTACACAGCCACATGTGCTGGTCTGACCAAAGCCCTACTTACATTCCATTTCTAGTTACCTCATCTTCCCTGCCTGAGTGTCTGCTTTGTTGAGCCAACTGGCACTTCAGTTCCTCTGAGACTGGAAACCTGCCTTCTTACTAGTTTTGACTTTGAACTTTGGATCTCACAGCCAGCCCACTTCTACCTGCTGGTAGCTTTTCATGTCACCATGGTCCACCTTCTTGTGAGACACCCAACTGCTACTCTTATCTGCTGAGAGCCCAAACATCTTTTCCATCAACCAGAATGTGCTACCTAACACTTGCCATATGTTCACCTCTTATCACCTACTTCTAGATCCGACTCATTCATTTCACCTAAATTTTTTTTGAAGTAAATAATGTAGTGATTTGCCTTTAAGTTCTATACACATACACACACATATATACATACTTTAAGTTCTAGGGTACATGTGCACAACGTGCAGGTTTGTTACATATATATACATGTGCCATGTTGGTGTGCTGCACCCATTAACTCATCATTTACATTAGGTATATCTCCTAATGCTATCCCTCCCCCCTTCCCCCTCCCTCCATCCCCCGACAGGCCTGGGTGTGTGATGTTCCCCACCCTGTGTCTAAGTGTTCTCATTGTTCAGTTCCCACCTATGAGTGAGCATGTGTGGTGTTTGGTTTTCTGTCCTTGCGATACTTTGCTCAGAATGATGGTTTCCAGCTGCATCCATGTCCCTACAAAGGACATGAACTTATCCTTTTTATGGCTGCATAGTATTCCATGGTGTATATGTGTCACATTTTCTTAATCCAGTCTATCACTGATGGACATTCACATTGATTCCAAGTCTTTGCTATTGTGAATAGTGCCACAATAAACATACATGTGCATTTGTCTTTATAGCAGCATGATTTATAATCCTTTCGGTATATACCCAGTACTGGGATGGCTGGGTCAAATGGTATTTCTAGTTCTAGATCCTTGAGGAATCACCACACTGTCTTCCACAATGGTTGAACTAGTTTACAGTCCCACCAACAGTGTAAGAGTGTTCCTATTTCTCCACATCCTTTCCAGCACCTGTTGTCTCCTGACCTTAAGCTCTTAACATTAGCTATATTATTAGCAACATCTGTTATAAAGAAAACTTTTTAAAAAGATGTTATTAATCCAAATGCAAAATAACTCCCAATTTATTAGGGAAGATCAAGTAATAAATATGTCATACAGTTAAACACACACTGTAGGTAATTGAAGCTTACTCTTGTATTCTTGTAGGGATGTAAATCTTTTTAATTTATATTTCCTTTAAATACATACATAAATTTTTATTGTTATTTTGAAAATTGGGACATACTTTGCAAGTGACTTTTCTTAATAATATGTCATAGATATAACTCAGAGTCTTTAGATATAAAGTCAAATTATTTCTTCTAAATAGCTGCATAATTTTCATGTTTGTATATATCCCACTTTCTGAAACTATTCTTCTGAGTACATCTATTTCATTTACAGTGTTCATTCTTTGTGTATGTGTTTTATATTTGCCACACAAAATTGCTACAATAATAATATTTTATAGAAATCTTTGGAGAAAGAGGAACATGTCTATGTACATGTATAAACAATACATATTTATGTATACATTATATATACATATATGCTTACACATTTACATATGTGTCAATTGGATAGATTTTCAAAAGAAAGATTATTTAGCCCAAGAGTATTTTAATAAATTACCAAATTGTTATTTTTTGAAAAGTTGTAGCAATTTACCTTCCCACCAGCAATGTGCATAAAGTTAGTCTCTTCAGGAGTAGTTCACTGTTGTTCTTTTTAATTTTTGCTGACCAGGGAAGTTAAAACTGTACCTCATTACTGCTTTCCTTTGCATCTCCCTGACTATGGAAAAGGACAACATCTTTCATGTATATTTGTTATTTGGAGTTCCTCTCATGCACATTGTTTAATCTTCTCTGGTATATTGGGTTATCTCTTTCTCAACAGTTTGTAGCAGCTCTTTGTTTATTAGAACATAATCCATTTGTCTGCCATGTGGGTTACAGATATTTCTTCCTACATAATCACTTCCCCTTTTTATGGTATCTTTTTAAAAAATTGTTTTGTGTTCAAATATTTTTGTCTCTTTCAAAAAACTACCTTTTGTGATCGTGTCTCTTTTTCTTTTTTCCTACTTAGCAATAAATCCCAGTCATTCTTACAAGGTGGATTTAACTTTCTCATTTATCATTCCCTAGTTTCTTTATATGTAGATAAACTTACGCATATATACTTATATATAGGTAAGAAATCATTGACTTCATTTTTATTGCAATCATTTTTGTTTGATATTTTATTGACTTCCCTCCCCTCTCCTCCATCCTTTTACCCATTTCATTGTCTTCTACTGAACCTCCATATCTCCTGGTCCATCATGCTAAGAACCCAATATGCATATGTATTCTTCCATTTATTTTCTTCATGTTTAAGTAGTCATGCACTCATACATGCACAATCACACAAAAAATATGTACATTTATACATACACATATCCATATAGAAATTGTGTTTTGTATTCTACAAACGTGGTATAATATTATAGATACTTCTCTGCTTTATTTTTCCTTTCTGTCTCAATGATATCCATGGAAAACTTTCCTACTTAATGGTCATGATTCTAACTGGTTTTTTTTAATGGTGCATATTACTTCATGATATGGTTATACCATAACTTATTCAACCATTCCTCTATGAATGATAATTCACATTGTTTATACCTTTATTTTTGGCCCTATGAATAATGTTATAAAAAGATCTTTGTACAATTGCTGCTACCTGCTAGTGCTTTTATTTCTGTGGAACAGATTCCCAAAAGTGAGGCTGCCAATTTGTATTATTATTACTATTTTGAGATGGAGTCTCGCTCTGTCACCAGGCTGGAGTGTAGTGGCCCATTCTTGGCTGACTGCAGCCTCTGCCTCCCGGGTTCAAGCAATTCTCCT
Organism: Rhinopithecus roxellana; assembly: GCF_007565055.1. Taxonomy (NCBI): domain Eukaryota; kingdom Metazoa; phylum Chordata; class Mammalia; order Primates; family Cercopithecidae; genus Rhinopithecus; species Rhinopithecus roxellana. The sequence continues at coordinate 39,930,793 of NC_044558.1, forward strand.
GCTTCAGGCTCCTGAGTAGCTGGTACTACAGGTGCATGCCACCATGCCCAGCTGATTTTTGTATTTTTAGTAGAGACAGGGTTTCTAGGCTAGGATGTTGGCTAGGATGATCTCAATCTCTTGACCTCGTGATCCACCTACCTCAGCCTCCCGAAGTGCTGGGATTACAGGCATGAGACACCACGCCTGGCCAAGGTTGCTTTTTAACAAAAGTTATATATAACTGAATTTGTTTCCCAAAAGATAATGACAAATTGCATTTCCACCAATAATTTCTGGAGTATCCACCATTCATCCCTACCAGAATCACTCTTTGTTTTTGTGACTGAAAGGCATAAATCTGTATCTCATTATTATTTCTAGTTTCTCAAAGAAGCTACCAAAAATAATTTGCCCTTTCTGTGCGACTCCAGATCATTCATCATTATTTACTGCATTGTGCAGTCTGTTAGCTTCGTGAGTTTCCTGACCCTCTCTGAATATCTTTGTCGCCACCTGTGCCTGACTCCAGTGGTCTCCTTGCCCATGCCACCACTGTAGCTTATTTGGTTGTCTCTGATACGTTTGAAAAGTTTGGTCATTAAAATCAGGGGACTTTTTTTGTTCAAAATATTTAAACATCAGTCAGTAAGACTCTTACTGAAGAGAAAAAGTAACAGGCCCACAGAGTACTGTTTCTGATTTTAGCTTGATATTTTAATAATCATTCAGTTTTTAAAGAAAATTTGCCTTCCAGAAAGGTATCTTAGTTAATAAAGGACAGTTAAAAGGCTTCAGTTCTGCTCTTTAAAGCTGTTGAACACCATTTTCAGTCTACTTAGGGTATTAGTAGCCTCAGAACCTACTTATCACATAGCAGGAAAACTTTTTAACCTAAAATCATCAGCTTAGAATAGAGTGGCTACCTCTGTTATGCCATACTGACAAATTCTGTAATGCTGTATGTTTACACTCACCCACGTACTGCTATCACAACACTAGCATTCACAAACACTCTGATTTTTAGAGTGTCCCAAACACTGCCATGTGGAAACATTTATTTTCTCTCTTCCCCACGCCCCACCCCTCCCTGACATTGTCCCTGGTATATTCTCATGATAAAATCGCAGCCTAGACAAATGACTTCAGGAAAAGATAATAAAGATATCACACAGAAGGAAAAGTAACACATGGTAAATGTGGTCCTGTACATCCAGCACTCTCCCAGGGAAGCTAGTCTTCATCAGAGGAATCCACATATTTTCGTTCCATAGATTCATCCACAGTGAGAAAATCCCTCAGTTCTCTTAGAGACGTTGCATTGGTCATTTCAATTCCTTTTACTTTTATTGTAGACTTAACAAAGCTGACTTCTGCTTAGGGAGGGGCCTCCCATCCAGCGTGACTACAGGGTGAAAATGCACCAATAAAAGAATTTTAAGAATTCTGGTTTCTCTGCAGTTGTTTCTCAGTGTAAATAAGATCCCTAGGCACCTTCATTTCCCAGCCATTTTGACTGGCATGAGTTGATCTCTCAGGGTTCTATCATCCTTGGGCACTGACAAGAGGGAGTGAGTCTCAAAGCTCAGTTCCAAATCATGGAGAGCTGGCAGCCTGATCATTTTGCTCCACAGTGAAGTCTCGATCATTTCAGCCACTTGATCTCCAAATGTATACAACTCCTCATACAGGCAGGGGTCTTACCTACCACCTGTCCAACTCATTCATTTTGTGGATAGCCCCAAGAAATATGAGATGACTTGTTTGAGACAGAAAGCTCATCAGAGACAAAAGAACCTTGAACTAGATCATCTGAATTCATTTTTTCTCATAAAAATCAGGATATTGATATCTGTTCTGTTTCGCTCATGAGGATTTTAGTAGTGATCAAATAAATTAAAACACTTCGAAATATTTATATTATGCACAAATGTCAGATATCATAAAATTGTTTTAAAGTTCATTGTTATATTTCTTCTAGTAGGAATACAAGACATTACTGGATGGATTACAACAGCCATCATTTACTGAGTTAGTGTCTAAGAATAGGCTCTCTACCAAACTCATCTCATTTAAGATTGTCATTGTCGCACATTTACCCTTGCCCGGAAAAGGCAAAATGGTTGACTTGGTGGATTCTATAAACAAGCAGGAGGATGTTACCACTATCTTTCCTTAGAAAAACATTTAAGATGGGCAGTATACTGTGTGCAAGGCCTCAAACTCAGGAAGACCATTTCCAGTGTCCACATGTTCTATAACCCTGATTCCTAAGGCCTACTTCATGTGCCATTATGTGATCGTCTATAGAAATAAAAGTAATTTCACAAGCATGAAATAAAAGTTATAACTAAACGTAAGTTCTATTTACATTTTCAGATGACCTTTTAAAGAATGAACTTTAAAAAAAAACTAAATGTGACTACAATGAAATCTGTTTATGTTTATGAAAATCATGTCTATTTTATAAGAAAAAATAGTGTAGAGCTAAGAAATAAGATTACTAAATTTATTTCTGTTGTTTGGTGTTCAGACAGACGTTTATTTCTCCAAGAACAGGCTCAAGAGAGCCACTCTGAAGGCCAGTGTTGTTACCTCTCCAAACTCTTCTAGATGTCTTCACTCATTTTTATTATAATCTTTATGGGAATGAGGCCAAGGTGTGACCTGAGGTGATAAGAGTTTCCCTTCTCAAAAATGTGTACTCAAGCAGTTTGTCACAGCCTAAAATTTCACCATTAGAGAACAATTTACTCTAATAGGAACATTTAATTTCTAGGATATCAGAGATGATTAAAGTTTTTAATTTTACTTTTAACTGATAAATAATAACCACATATATTTATGGAGTACCATGTGATGGTATATCTCTGTATACATTGTGGAACTTGATGTTTACTGTACTCAGGTACTGAGACAGTCCTCATATAATTTTTCCAAATAGTGCCAACAAAGTATTCATTTGTACAGCATGCTTTACTGATAATTGAAAGTAGAAAGTATATTGCTATACCAGGGAAACTGTAGATCCTACCCTTGTCCTAAAGGAATGAATGAGCCTTCAGATACATAGTTTTGCTCGTGGAGAGAAAGAATGATCTAGGTTTGGAAGAGTCTCTAAGCAGAACAGTCAGGTCAGGTGCCAGGGGAGATGTGAGCGGTCAGAGTCCTAAGCGCAGGGCATGCACACCTAAGACGTGGGAGTGGGAGTGAGGGTGATTTGTGGAGTGAGCAGCTCTGAAGAAAAACTTCTCCTAATCCTATTTATCCCTCAGGCTGAGTTTGCTGCTATTGAATTTTTTGGCAAAGTACCCATTTGCCAGGGGGGCTACACATCACAGCCTATAAGCTAAAGTTAGCCCATAGAGAGTCTGTTAGTTTGTGATGTTTGAATGGAATTGAAGGGGAGTGCCCTCAAGCAGAGCCTACAACCCAATTTGCCACAATCCTTAACACTGGTAGATCCCTCTCCTTTACTCATTGGGCTTCCTTCCTGGCTCCTGAAATCATTTGAGTTTGTGATGCTGGTTTTGGATTTCAGAGTTCACTGAACCTCTATTTCCCAAGTGTTGGTTATATTTTTAGTCCACTCTAAAATGTGTTTGTGCCCATTGCCTGTTTTGTTCAAGACCAAGTCTGTGAATTCATGTTGCTTTACATATTCTCAGCTTATGTTGATTTACATGTTGCATAGTATTCATTAATGCAATAATACTGTGGAAATCTTGGTGAAAATGTTACTGTACATCTTTGCAGAGCCTGAAGACTGCTAAATGCCACAAGCACACAGTCTGAAGCTGCTACAATTGAACTCTTCTTTAACAAGCATCAGCAACACAGTGTACATATTGGACATGATAGTTGTCAGGATAACTTAAGGATGGTGAATTTTTGAGAAGCGTCTCATTCTTCTGACATTCCAGTGACAGGAAGTTTTATTGTAAGTCTAACATTTTAACAGTGCCGGAAGCACGTGTTCATTCAGTATCTTTGGGAGATTAGGACACTGAAATGAGATGTAAAGATTTTTATTGTCATTCCCATTGAGCTGCTAATTTGCTGAGGATAGGTAGACAAACTTAATCTTGTGATAATAGCAAATCTGCAGAATAGAAAGTAGCAATAGGGAATAACAAATCAATTTTTTCCATTTATAGGGTTCCTATATTCACAAAGCACCATGGTAGAGGTTTTTCATTCTACTGTTTCATAACTCTGTGTGATATTATTCCCATTCTGCAGATAATGACAATGAGGCTCAGGCTGTCACACAAAGTATCTCATTTGTTTTAAAGATGATGTTCTTTCCATCATGTTGCTCTGCATCCCCTCTCATCTGTGGGCTTTGGAAATGATCTGATCAGAACTGGAGATGATTGGTGGCTACTGTCCTGGGCTCCCAGCAGAAGAATTGTTTCTGTAGAGAAGACTGAAGGCCTTCTAATAGACAGTAGGTTCCTTCAGGGCCAAAGAGCTCCTAAATTCATGGCATGGGTCTGGTGAAAATATTTCCTCTTTGACTCTCCCCTCCCACAGCCTTCTCTCTGACCAGAAGAGGTTGTCCAACTCTTTGTGAGCTTCTGTATGGCTGTGTTAGATTCCTATGGCTGCTGTAACATATGACCGCAAACATGGTAGCTTCAAGCAATACAAATGTATTATCTTATAGTTCTGGAAGTTTCAAGTCCAAAATCACTGTTCTTGGCTAATGTCAAGGTGTCTACAAGGCTAATTCCTTCTGGAGATTCTAGGGGGAAAATTGGTTCCTTGCCTTTTCCAACTTCTACAGACTACCTCATTCCTTGGCTAATGGTCCCCTTATAGCAATGCCCCATCTGACCTCTCCATCAGCCGTCACATCTCCTTCTCTCTCTGATTCTGACCCTCCCTCTTCTAAGAACTCTAGTGATTATATTGGGCCTAGTAATCCAGGATAATCTCCCATGGCAAGATAGTTAATCACATTGACGAAGTCCCTTTTACCATGTAAAGTAACATTCATAGGTCCCAAGAATTAAAATATGGACCTCTTTGGGGGCCTATTATTCAGTCTACCACAGTTGCTAACCCTGGTGATTTCTCCATGGATAATAATGTCCCACTTTGGGCAACTCAGGACTGTTCCATCAACTTCTAGGACACAGCATCTGGAGTTCCCCGCATGTGAGTCTCCTCAAAGCAAGACTATGAGTGCAAGGTCAGTCTGCACTCTTCACTGTCAAACAGGACTTGTAATTTATAGACCACAAACTGGACCAGACATATTTTGAGTGACCCTCAGTGAGCCTTTTTTCTTAAATTTGGAATTCTATTGTCTAAAAATGCATTTTAAGTATTTCTTTAAAAAATTAAGCGATCTGATGTAATAGTGTCTTGTGTTGAGGTGGTTGCATCATGGCTTCTCTCTTTAGACAGAATACGTGCTCTCTCAATCACCTCAGATCTTGCCGTATTATGTCTGGTATGTTCTACTTATTTCTTTTAACCGCTTGGACCCTGTAGTTTAAGTATATGAGTTTACAATAGTGATTCCAAAGCAAAGCATTAACATACATCTTAGAAGACATTTGTTCAGATAATTTTGTCAGGGACTGTAACTTCATATATGTTAGAAAACGTTGAGTTAATCCCCACGTATTCAGACAAAGCAAAGGATAAGCCTTATCATTCAGTATCATCCTAAGATTTCTAAGTTAGCTGGATCTTCCCTTTGGATATTTCTTTTTTCTGCCTGACTCTCTCAGCCTTTAATCCACCAACACCTAAGTCAGGCACTTCTCATCATCATTTTAATATCCCTTCCATTTCACTGGAGGCAAAATCTTTCACCTGTCTTCTGTCACTTGGAAGGTGACCATCCTTTCTTCTTCCCAAGCTGTCTCATAAGTATATCAGTTCCTTAAAGTTTAGGATCTGCTCTACTTCAAATAAAGACTTTCTTCATCTGTATTAGTCTGTTTTCATGCTACTGATAAAGATACACCTGAGACTGGGAAATTTATAAAGAAAAAGAGGTATAATGGACTCACAGTTCCACGTGGCTTTGGAGGCCTCACAATTATTCTCAGAAGGCAAAAGGCATGTCTTAAATGGTGACAGGCAAGAGAGGAATGAAGGCCAAACAAAAGAAGAAACCCCTAATAAAATCATCAGATCTTGGCTGAGCACAGTGGTTCATGCCTGTAATCCCAGCAGTTTGGGAGGCCAAGGCAGGCAGGCGGATCACAAGGTCAGGAGTTCGAGACCAGCCTGACCAACATGGTGAAACCCCGTCTCTACTAAAATACAAAAAAATTAGCCAGATGTGGTGACGCATGCCTGTAATCCCAGCTTCTCAGGAGGCTAAGGCAGAAGAATCACTTGAACCCGGTAGGCGGAGGTTGCAGTGAGCGGAGATTGCACCGCTGCACTCCAGCCTAAACAGTGAGACTCCATCTCAAAAACAACAACAACAAATCATCAGATCTCATGAGACTTATTCACTACCATGGGAACAGTATGAGGGAAACCACACCCATGATTCAATTCTTTCTCACCAGGTCCCTCCCACAACACATGGTAATTATGGGAGCTACAATTCAAGATGAGATTTGGGTGGGGACACAGCAAAACTATGTCATCATCTTTATGTCCAGTTTCAGAGAGTGACTGGCACATAATGGAATATTAACAAATATGTGTTGAATGAATGAACTGTGATAGTGATGATGGTATTTATAATGATAGTTTACGTTTATGAGAACTTAATTATGCATCTTTGATTGAAGTAACAATAGCAGTCATGATGGAGACAAATTCATTGTGAGTGCCTGCCTCCCAGAGGCCCTGGAAAATCAACCCTATTGATCGTGTGACCCTCTCTCCTGACCACTGATTAGGGGACCACAGAAGATTCCTAAGCCAAGGACTCCCTATCTTTGGCTGACCAGAAACCTATGACATGGCCTATTGCAAAGAGCACTCCCAAGAAATAAGTTTAGCATTTCAGAGCTTTTTCCTTTTCATAACTCAAACCAAGAGACAAAGTGGAGGATGCTTGGTCAGATGGGTCATGCTAGGGATTAGGGACCGGTTGCCAGTCTGGCCATGCACAAAAGGAATATGCACAACTAACGCAGTCACTGGGAGACAGAAGAGAATTTCAGTTTTTGATTTTCCAGCTTCCAGATACAATATACGTGAGTCTTGGCTGTCTTTGGATGTCTACAAAATTACCCTCTTGTATCCTTACAACTTTCCTCTTCTGCCTTTACCTCAGCAAGGCTATCTGCTCTTTATAACTAAAATACTTGCCTGGAACATTGCCTTAACCCAGGATCCAAGCGTGGCAGTGGAATTTACTAAAGGAGGGATTGTGAAGTAGTAGCATTACCAGAGTGAAGATCAAAGGCAACCAAAGTTTAGCTTTGAGCACTGCCACTCCCAGTGAGTTGTTCTGAACAGAATGGAGACTCAACATTTTAAAGTCCTGGACATTGTCTAAGATGAGAATGTTCCTGAATCCTTAAATTCTGAACACAAAAACAGTGGTGAAAATACCCAAGAAATATTTCACCCTGTTATGAAGCAAGGTGAAAGGATGGATAACTGGTTCATTAGAATCATTGGACTAAAAAGGATGTCAATTAAACAACAAAAAAACTATTAAAATTTAATTGACTATTTTAGGAATCAGCTTGCTAAATGTGAAAAGATGACATACTTTTCAAATATGATTCCTAGAATGGTTACCTTCAAAGTGGATATAATCTGTATGAAATAACCTCAGCATTAATTTTTCACAAATTAAAAAGCATGCTAGGGGATTAAAGCAGAATAATAGATGTAACATTACATAAAAGTAGGACAGTCATGCATCATTTATGACTTCCTTGCTCATCAGGACTTGGCTTTTTGAATCTTAATTGCAAACTGGTGTGAATAGATTGTTGAAAAAAAGTAAATTGGTTATTCTGATAGCAGACAACTTTCATTAGGGAGATAATTAATTTTAGGAGACTGAGATCCGGGTATATTAAGCATACTTATATAGTCATGTTTAATCAAGAGACTTTAATTATAGTCTTCTGGTCAGTGCACATTGTTTATATTTTGTTTGTATTTTGATCAATGCTAGTTAGATACAACGTAAGTTATTATGTGTTATAAGTGTCTGTAAAAGCAAAGAGTAGGGTTAAACCTCTAGTAGAGAATAGGGCAATTGGTTGATTAAAAGACATATTCTACTACAGCCTTGACACTAGTCCAATTGTTCCTCCATCCAGTTTCCTTCTTCCTTTTATGTTCCTTATCTGCCAATTGCTATGGTAAACTTGGACATGCTTTAGATTACAAATGAGAGGCTATGATAAAATATAAGTTGATTGATTTTTTCTTTCTTTTTTGAAAAATTAAGCAACAGATGGAATGGCTGGTGTACTTATTTTTTGTTCTGGAAGTATTTAATTTCTTTAATTTTTACCCTTCAAATTTTCTGACTACCTTAGTTCCCTCTTTAATAAAAATAATTAAGTCTACCAATCATTGACCACTTAACTACACTAATTATACTACAACTCTATAGAAAAGGCACCCTTATCTTCATGCTATGTATGAGGAAACTGAGGCTCAATTGGTTACCCATAGGTAACTTATCCAGGGCTGCAGAGCTGAAGCTGGAATTTAAACTGGTGAAGACATAGCTTCCAGTAGGCCTTGGATAATTTGCTCAAACTCTTCTAATTTTTTGCACACTGCTTCACTTTTTCGTGGGAACGATGAACAATTACCTTACTTTCTCTACTACTAATCATGAACTTTGTCAAACTGGCTGTGCTTTGGTGTGGGAAAGGTCTGGTCGTGAGCCATTCTGATATATTTACCTTGTGCTCTCACTCTCTGACCAGATGTCACCTGTTTAAAATTCTTCCTTAAAAGAGCATGACCATCTGAGCATTTGTTCCATTTCTGAACTGAGGTTTACAGTCTGGTTTTGAAATCCAAACTGTACTCTTTAAGAACTAGATTAGGAAGGTAGTAGCCAATTAAGGCCACCTGTTCGTATCCACAGTGTTGTGCTTGGATGAATCCTCACATAAAGAAAGATTTATGGTTCTTTAACAAGATCGTAACTCCCTTAAACAGATGACTGTAATTTGTTATGAGGAGGATGGGTATATCTGCTTACCTGACCCCAGCACTAAACAAAGGTCTCTGTGATCTGACTGTGTTCACTGCAGCCTAGAACACAGCCCTGACTGTGATCAATCCCAGTTATTCCACAAGGCTTTGGGAAATTTTCGTGGATGCCATTGGCATTAAATCTCCATAAGGATATTTGGAACAGAAAAGCCCATCCTTCTTACGGTTTTATAAACTTTACAATCCAACTGATGGTCTCTACAAAAGCTTATCCCGTTTTTCATATGCCAGGCAGTTCCTCAAGCTCAACTTTACAGCCACCATATCAAAAACGTTTGGGGATTTGAAAAATACTTACCAATTCTAGGAATGGGAAAGACCACATGTGAAACTAAGTTTTACAGAAACCCATGGCAAGGAAATGATTTAACCATTACATTAACAAATGCCCTCAGAGACTGTGCTGTGAGACACTCTGTCTTTCTCCTTAGCTGGCATCTTCTCCCCATGTGAGTATCTCACCTCTCATTCCCTGCTAGGCTAAGAGGACTTTCCTCTATGGAACTTCTTGAACATTGTTAGTTTATATTAGTCTTGCCCTACTCTAATTCCAGTTTGCAGGAGTTCTTCATTTACTCAGCAAATACTTATTGAGCATTTTTATGTTTTAAGCACTGCATTAAATTCCAGGAATTCAAAACAAACAAATAAAAAATCCCTGCTTTTATTCCAGTGGAGAAAGACCATAAACAAATGCATGCGTACTATTTCTAGCACTAAGTTCTAGAAAACAATTTAAAATGACAAAAATAAAAATAAAACAAGCAAGGTAAGAGTTATGTGTAGATCTGGTTTACACAAACTGGTCAGGGAAGAGGCTTCAGTTGTTCATACTGCCTAGCACACATATGACACATAATAGGAACTCAATAAACACCCAGTACGTTAAATATTCAGTAAGTGCTTTTTGATCAGATATTTTGTGTCTCAAGTATCTTAACATCACGGACTAGTCTATATTGTATATGTTTTACAGAAGAAGACTGGACCTTACATTTATTTTTAGATTTCTGTAAAACACTACATGGAACTGGATCTCAGAATGTTGCTAGTTGATAAATCCAAACCTTACTGGGGGATTTTTTCACAAGTTAGTGTGACCATACATAAGTAAGGTAGCACATACACGTAAGTACAGGACATGGAGCACGTAGCAAAAGTGTATTTCATACTAATACAGAAGTTCCCACATGTAACTAAGTATCTACCACATTTTATAAGTGAAACTTTCTGTTATCCTGCTCAATATAATTTCTGAAATGTCCATGGACCTTTTGGGTTATCCTTAATTGAAAGGCAGTCTGAACTCTTTAGGTTTTATTTGAACTGACTTGGTCTGTATCAAATAATGAAATTACACAGAATTTCGTTTAAGAAAGTGTGTCTTAAATTTTCTAAATTTCTTAATTTCCAAAGTTTGACTCTATTAAAAGTGGTGTTCACACACAAAATGGTATGCTACCTTGTGGACTCCAAAAGAGATGTACCTGTAGTACTGAAAACTGTCACTCTATCCTTTTGCCAGAAAGTATCCCAGTGTGGATTTTGTGAAAGGGAAGACCTATGAGCTTTATGAAAGGGAAGAGTTTAAACTTTACCCCTGAGGGCGGAAAAAAAGCAATGACTTGGAATGGGTACATAATAAAAAGCTTTTAGAATAAGGAAGAAAAAAATAAAAGGATTATTAGTTCAATAACAGAAAAGGAAAAAAAATAAGCTATGAGCTGCGATCAACCGAAATGTTTTTTGAGTACTTGCTTTGTGGTTATCACTGTAACACGTGTTTGGGGAGGGCAGAAACATATGAGTTCTTTTGCCATTAGGATGATAAATTATTCGGGAGAAAAGATTTCCACACAAGTCCATGTTTACCCAGTGCCAGGATCTTGGTGTAATAAGTTTTCAGCCTCCCTCTCAGCTGATAAATTTGTTTCCTAATTCTTGGAAAAAAGTAAAAGACATCACAAGGAAACTCACTCCAATTCCTTTCCTGCTCCTCATATCTATAAACATCTCTAGATCTGTATATTTCCTTTCCTCCTTCCCCGGAGTCCCAGAGAAATGACTCTTCTATCCATTATAAATCTTTTTTTTTTTTTTTTTTTTTTTTTTTTCTTTCTTGAGGTTGAGTCTCGCTCTGTCGCCCGGACTGGAGTGCAGTGGCCAGATCTCAGCTCACTGCAAGCTCCGCCTCCCGGGTTTACGCCATTCTCCTGCCTCAGCCTCCCGAGTAGCTGGGACTACAGGCGCCCGCCACCTCGCCCGGCTAGTTTTTGTATTTTTGGTAGAGACGGGGTTTCACCGTGTTAGCCAGGATGGTCTCGATCTCCTGACCTCGTGATCCGCCCGTCTCGGCCTCCCAAAGTGCTGGGATTACAGGCTTGAGCCACCGCGCCCGGCTCCATTATAAATCTTATACCCTCACTTGCTCCATCAATTACCCCCCTCCCTGAGAACCTTCAACCTTCTTAGTATTTTTCTCTCAGTACGTAAATGTGCTTATATCATAAAATGATGATACCATTAACAACAAAAAACTTCTCTTTGGACTCCATGTCAGTAGTTGTCAACGCTGGATGCATATTAGAATCACCTGGAGATTGCGGAACAGAAACCTGGGGCCCAACTCAGATGAAGGGGAATAATATCTTTGAGAGGTGCAGCCCAAGTGTTGATATTGTTTAAAGTTACTCTACTGATTCCAACTCACAGCTAGAGCTGACAAACATTGGCATACGTGATTCTATATCTTATTCTCCTCTCCCCTTAACAGCCAGTCATTTGTTTATTTCTACTGAATTTTAAAGAATTCACGAAGGCTAATGTAGAGTTAAAATCTATTTAGATATCAGAACTGGCAGAAGTTGGTAGCAGATTGGATGTCCTGGTATGAAGAACTGGTGCTTAAGAAACCAGTGCTCAAGCCTTTGGTGACGTTTATTTAAATAAGAAATACTAGATCCCTTCCTATTAGAGCCACTGTAAAAAAAAAAAAAAAGAGACAGAGGGCAAAATACTAGAAACAAATCAGATGAAGTTTAGATACATTGAGTTCAAAATGCCTACAAAGCATATCTAGAAGTATAGGTAGTTATCAGGACACAACTGAATATGTAAGCAGTTGCCAGCTAAAACTTATTATGGACTTAGAATGGCACCAATTTAAATATTCTCTCCAGCAACACTGAGTAGCATTTATAAAGGTATAGAGAAGGTAAGCAGTTGGATACTCGGCTTCATCCAGGTGGATGGGATGAACGGTCATGGGGCAAGGTGCTGAAGATACTGAAAAGAGAATGATTGAAATAATAGAAAATAGAATATAGATCATGGGAGGGAGTTACTTGAAATGCAGAGAAGAAAATGAAGACTATCAAATAGAGGGTAAAGCGCTCAAACTCTAATAGGAGACCTGATAGTTTTCTCTCTACAAGAGGCATGATCTTGGGTCGATCAGAATCAAGGGAGATAGGACCTTCCAGAGAAACATTCCTCTGCTACAATGGGATGTGCTAAGTGATCCCTGACTGACCTAGATCACACTTCTCTTATGAATGGAAAAGTTATGCCCTGACAATTTAAAACTTCTGCATCTAGCCTGTGTCAGTGTCCATCCTACAAGACGCAGAATCCAAGATGGAAATAGATGTGCAAGAGATTTATTGGAGGAAATTCTTGAGAAGGAAAGTAGGGAAGGGGTGCAGGAGTAGGTGGGAAAAGTCATTGGACCATGATGCTGGTCTGATACTTTTGAAAGGAGAGAGGTAAAAAAGAATCAGTTAAGAAGAGCCTCACACTGCAGTGCAGCCAGACTGATGAGGAACCAAAGAGCAAAATTTGGCCATAAGTGGAGTCTCTCAATGGACAGGAATGGCCTGTCTCTAGTGCCCCTGCTCTACTCAGTCGTTGGCTAGAGTGGTGCAGAGAGAATATAATGTCATCCTGAAACTGGGGCAGATCTTGAAGATCCAGCAGCTGGAGAACATCAGCAACAAGTCCTTTCTTGAAGGGAGATCTGAGCAGCACAACGCCATTGCTGCCACATCCCTAGAGAAATGCCCCAACTTCTGGCTTTATAGGTTCCTCTTCTTGCCCCAGCCTGACTTTTGCCTTGCAGTATATTGTCAAAAACAATATAATTGAGTTTTGTTCTTGCCTTCTGAGTTATGCATATATTCTTCTCCTGTCTCCCTAGGGTAAAGTTTGTCACTTCAATTAGGCTTTTATGTGTTTCCAAATTCCCCATCACATTCATAGACAATCTTACAAGCAGCCAACCATATTTACTGTGTATAGATATTAAAAGTCTAACCAATTTATTTGCCAGTTTTATGGGTCACTTTCTTGTTCTACCTTCACTGCCAACATCCACCCCACAAATATGTTAACATTTTACTACATTTTACACTTTCTAATTTTGTGCAAGCTAAAATAATCACTGAAAACTTTATATTCTATTATACAGCTGCAAAGTCAGACACCTTGAAAGAGTAGACTATCCTCATTCTTTACTTTCTCAGTTTTCATTAATCCACTCCAGTATGGATTCACCTCCATCACTCCAATGAAACAGTATTATAATGGTCCCAATGACTTCATTGACAGTTAAGTGTTCATTCCTTGTGCAGCTGGAGATTTTGACACTGTTGACTCCTTCCTTCTTCATGGCATTATATTCTCTGGCCTTTCCTACCACTTCTCTGTCTGTTCTTTCTCAGCTTTCCAATCACAATTGAAATGCTGGTGTTCCTCAGAGATGTGTCCCAACCCCTTCATTTTGACTGTATGTATTCTCTCTAGTTGATATCATTTTCACCCAAGATATCAGATATGAATTTACTGATGATTCCTAAAGCCTGTATCTCCAGATAGATTCCTCTCTAGAGCTCCAGAACCAACCACCATTAATAATCACTTGGTCATTTGACCATTTCATACACATTTGCCTTTAGATGCTACACAGGTAACTCAAATTTAGTCATTTAAAAATCAAATCACACATATTTGTCCACATCTTCTCTTGTTATTTCCTGTATTGGTAAATATATCCACCCAATTGCCTAAAGCGTATAGGCATATAGATTGCCGAGTGACAGTAGATTCTCTCTCTTTTTCTCTCTCTTCCCCACCCCACTCCTTACCTCTCTATCTCTCTCTTCCTGCCTTCCTCTCTATGCTTGCTTTCTAAGTCAAATCAAATACCAACCCTAAATAATTGTACCTGATATACTCTTCGCCATCATAACTGCAATTGCAACAATTAAGTACTAATAATTTCCTGCCTTGTTTAGCACAGTGTCCTCCAAGGTGACATCCCTAGCTCTAGGTGTGACCTCTGTTATCTCTGAAGTGATGATTTTCACAGACAAATATCGTTATATTACTCATATTCTACAATGGTTCACTATCAAATGGTTCACATATTGCTTTGCGTGTCCCATGGAGCCTTCAACATTTTGCCCCTGAAAATGTGTTCAGTGGCAATCCCCTCTGGTCTCACTTTTCTTCTCTGTGCTCCATTTGACCTGAACTATTGGCATAGAAGTCACCATGCTCGTCCTGACCTGCCCTTGTGTATATGCCACTGCAGCTGCCAGCCTGGCATTCTGACATCCCAGGCAGAGTAGGTGATTTTCCTCAATTCTCCATTCCTTCTTTCACACACCTTCACTGTAGCCAGTACCATTGTCCTGTAGTTGTTGGCATGTCTTTCTCCCTACCATACATAACACAAATTAGATGCAGGGGTTATATCTTTTCATCAGTATATTTCCAGAGTTTGGTGTAGTGAATGGCATTTAAGTGCCTGATAATATTTGTACTTGAATGAATACATGAGTGAGAGTGAGTGAGTGACATGAGTCTTGAAGATTTTTTTTTTAATTTAAAGTTAGTGTGTCTTCTCCTAAGTTATTCTAAAACAGTCCTTGAAGAGATAAAGGAGAAAAAAATATTGTGGAGTAAAAAAATGCTGTGGGTTTTGGGTGACAATTTTCTTCTATTTACTAAAGTGTACAGATTTCATTCCATTACAAGCAACTTCAGAAGATTGTCTCTAACTACCTATAATAGCTTCAATTGTATCACAAATTCCCAGTATAAATAAGGCATGGGGATGTTGCAAAACATTGTTTTTATATGCAGGTTTTCAAGCAGTGCTTTGTTGTTTAAATGCAATTTGGCCTAAAAGCCTTAAAAAAGAATAACTTTTCTTCACATAGTACGTTAAAGTTTCTGAACAGTTTTCACATGCCATTTTTCTTCAGTATTCAAAGTATCTCAGTTAGGTATTCATAACAAAAATGATCATCTTTTTATATACAGCATAGGTCTAAGAGGCTATGAAGCTTGCTCAAGGTTGGCACTTTCTGTGTGGTGATCATGGAGCTGAAACTTAGGACTTCTGCCTGCTAAACCTATTTTTTTTTCTCTCTGTCCTTGCAGCCTCCTTGGCATTTCTATGTACTGGACAAGTACAGCTCAGTTTGCATTCCTACAGTGCTGCTCTTGGCCCTCGTCAGTCTCATGACCATGGATGTTGTGGGAGTTCCTTCTTTTCCCAAGTGCATTTCCTTAACAGGCTTCCTTGCTGCCCTAGCTGAGGCTGGAGCTGCCAGCTCTAGTTATTGACACCAACCCTTTCACTCATCCCATATGATGATTATTCCTTTTGGATTTATGTTTAAGCATCAATTCTGCATGGTTCCATCTTCTTGGATGTAAAACAACCATTGCAGTAATTTTCTTAAAAAACAAGGATAAACTGAAATTCCTTAATTCTGCAAAGAGAGCTAGAATATTTATTGTACCATTCATGGAAGAATTCTCCTAGCCCACATTTCTCTGCACCAGACTAAATTCAGCAGCAGATGTGTTTGGTTTGGATTTCACAGTGCTTTAAAAAGCACTTAGAATTTGGAAGACTTTAGGCAAACTATGCACTCTTCAAATTGCTGTGGGCCCTATTATATCATTTGTTTACATTTCTGACCCTAGAAGATATTTGAGTTTGTGACCCCTGCCAATATTAATATACCACACTGGGTAATAATAGCAGCTAATATTTATCAAGCGTCTTCTATGTACCAAGCACTGTCTTTAACATTTTACAAATATCAATACATTTAACCCTCACAACAAACCCTTAATAGGTAAACAACTCTTCCTAGTAAGTACTATTTCATTGTTCCCAAATGAGGAAATCAAAGGACTGATAATTAAGGACATTGTGCAGTCACACAGTTTGTGGATGGCAGAGCAAGATTCAGACCCAGGCTGTCTAGATCCAGAGCCAACCTCTACCCTCTGGTGCCTGGATACAATTTCAACTTTTGTGTGATCCATGAAAGGAAACAAAATAGATCGTTGGCATCAGAGGAGGTCAAAGAATAGTTTTTCTAAATGAAAAGAGAGCTAAGGAGCCTTGGAGTAAATGAACTGAGAATGCCTTGTTTGCATGTGCAACACTAAGCATACACATCTTTGGACACAGAAGACTCTGAGAGCCTTATGAAGATGTGCCTACTGCTTCACTCACAAAGTTGAAAAGGGCACATGGCATAGAGTGACCTCATGAAATTGACTGAATGCAGTGTGTCTCGTTGTGGTGCTTTGATTTTGCAGAAATGTAAATTAGTACATTGGCAGGAGCAGCTGGCTTTGCTCTGCATTTTCCTTCTTAGCAATTTTGCTCTTCTTTGCCAGCCCTTAATATTGCTCAGTGACACACAGAAATTCAATGTGATTCCCAAAAACCTCTTAGCAGTCAAACTAGGGGACTGTTTGTGGTCATGGAAAGGAAAGGGGACAGAAAGTTATCCTGTCTTCAATATATGCCTTTGAAATAATTATGTTATTCCTCCTGGCATGCAAGTTTAGAATGGGAAAGAAGGGACATGATTCAGATGTTTGTAATTGTTAAGGTTTGATAAAACACTATTCTAAATCTGGTAATAATGATAATGACGATATTTTAGCTACTTGATTCTCAGAGATATGTTGTGTCATAAACACACATCTATGACATTTTCTGTATGTCCCACTTTTTGATGTACAGTAAGGGAAGGGTAGAAACACCTTGTCACTTGGCATTTAATCTCCTTATCTTTACCACTTATTGATCTATAGTAAGTTTTTTCACAAACATGTGTGATCAATGTTTTTCATTTTGCGGGAGGCAGAGTGGGGACATGGTTGGCTGACTTGTGTTCTACAGCAAGCCTTGGGGCCCTAGAGCTGCCAGTGCCAAGTAAGAAGTAGTGACCAGAGATGGGATGGAGAGTCGTCATGTCCTGGGATAAGTACAATAGGACCCCAGGGCTTGGTATAAGAAGCCAAAGCATATTTGGGGTCAGGCCAATGTCACATATCAAGTCCAAGACTAAGGTTGAGCAATACTGAGTGGAAAGGTCGGAAACCACAGACAAACCCAAAGGAAGAGAGCATATGGTTGGGCAAGGGCCGAAGGCAGTATTGCTTAATGGTTAAATGTCCGTGCTTTGGAGTCAAATTTGGATTTCTATTTTTCTTATTAGTTGTGTGACCTTTGTAGTTTTAATGCAGAATGTGCAATGGTCAAGTACTGGATTCTGCAATCTAGTTGTTTACATTTGCATCCTGTTTTCCCACTACCAGCCACGTGATGACGTGAACAGGTTATTTAATTATTAGATGCCATAAGACTGGTAATTATAGCAGAACCTTTCTTAAAGTGCTGATGTAAGGATGGAGAGAATTAATATATGAGAAGCCCTTAGCACAGTAATTGCACAGAGTAAACACAAATAATTGTTCTTCTCATTATTACACTGATAATCTCTTTTGTGTTCCTGTTTCTCCTCCATAAAATGAAAGTCCTAACACTTGCTTCAGAGGATCGTAGTGAGGAATAAATGAGATAAAGTGTGGAGGCCCCTGGCCCCTGAACGATAGTCATGATTATAAGGAACACAAGAAAGAAATTTACCGCGGTAATCTCCCATGAGGACAGAATTTCTTTCGAAAGCCCCAGGATCCTGCCCATAAATCATAAGGCATGCACACCAAGCCCAGGGTCTGACAGCAGTTCCTTTCCTGCCTGTCTCATCATGTTAAACACAATATCAGAAAATTAAAGAATAGAAGGGGGAAGAAAATGTAAAGTCCTCAATATGAGCAAGAACGTAGAAGTCCAAAAACAGAAAATAATTTGCACAATGTCACACAGTTAGTTTGTTAGAAAGCTGATCCTTGAACTCAATTACTTGAACTCCTTTTCTGTTATCTGTTCCACTATTCCACACTAATACTGCCTCTTCTAAATTCTCACAATCCATCTGGTGGCTCCTCGCGGGCTGATTTAAGCTGCATGTAGGGGCTTAGCTTAACATTAGTATAGAATCAACCTCTCCTGAGAAGGGATCCGATTGCTGTTTGCTCAGTGCTGATTACTCTGATAGTAATCAGAGTATAAAAAGAAGTAATATAGTATTAATCAGGAAAACATTATGCTACCAGTGCAGAAACTAGGTCATAGTTACAGTTAACTATGCCATTTTTAATGGAAATTTAATGTCAGTTTTCTCTTAGATATTTTTCTTTTGTAATTTTTTCTTTCTTATTTTTTAATTTCTTTCATATAGCATGCAAAGCTAGTTGAGTTGACATTGGTGTTTAATTTAACAATTGTTGAATGAACAATTTGAATAATTGATTTGTCCCTGATTCATTTTTCCAACCCTTTACATCTTCCTAGTTCTCGTATTTGCCAAGTGGCTTTGGATTTTGACTTGAAAAAAATTTTAAAGCATCCGGTCTCATCAGGTAAATTTAATTTCCTGTGCACCCTTCAGCTCCCTTCCCTTCACCCACTCGTGCACTCACACACCGTCTGCTTTCCTTCCAGGGAATTCTGTCTTTCATCTAAGGATTTAGTACCACAGCTAACTTTAATGCCTAAACATGAGTAGTTTTCCCAGAATCATGGTACTGAAACCTCATGATTAGATACAAAATATTTGAAAAAATAATGAAGAGAAACTGAAAAAGAGAATTGAAAAAATGAAATTGTTAATGTATGTAAACATTTAATTCTGCCAGCTGGCTTTTTCTTTCTTGTCTATTCTGCACATAATTCCAACGTGTACTTCTTTTCACGTTTCAACATCTCTGACATCAGGATGCATCTAAACATTAATGGCTTCTCGAATTTACAATAGGCGCTTTTTATTAGAGCGATATTGAAAATAGCAGATCATTTTGTAATGGAGTATGTCTTCAATATGATGAAATATGATAACAGGAATACTAGCAAGTATTATGTGCCATTCATTATCCTAAATTGCCTTATACATGTTAACTTATTTAACCTTCACAAAACACCTACAGGGTGGATTCTCTTATTCTCTGTTTTCAGACTGGAGAAACAAGGAGAAATAGGCAGTGAAAGAGGTTGCTTAAAGTGCCATATCTAGTAAGTAATGGGGCCAGGATATGAACCCAGACTCCTTCCCTAGGCTGTGCTCTTAACTTCTACCCAATACATTTTTCCGGTTTTTCCATATAGGACTTTGGACACTTTTTCCATCTCTTGGTTTATCTTTTAGAATATTCCATTGTCTTCTGTGAAGACAATGGAATATGTATTCTCATTCTCACTTTTTTGTGTCTGTGTGTCTGGGTATTTTACCAGAGGGTCATTATTAGAGTCAGGATAAATGCAATATTTAAGAGAACCATCTCTGAAATCAGAAACTAACTGGGTTCAAATACTGGCTTTGCCTCTTACTAGCACTGTCACTTTGGGTAAAATACCTAACCTCAGTTTTCTTTTTTAAAAAATGAGTATTTTTTTAAGTTTACTTCATTGGGTTATCATGAGAATTAATCAATGACTTATGTATAACATGTTTAGAACAATACCTAAATATAATGAATACCCAACAAATGTTGGCTTATTTATGAAATCACAGTATATGAGACTGAAGTAAAAGGGAAGAGAATGAGGGGGAAAAAAGCAGGAGAAGCACTCAGAAGAGTTAGCAGTTTATTAACTCATTCACGAATTCAAAAGTTGTACTGAGGTTGTGTTGTGTGCAAAGCAATATAGGGACAGCATCTTACTTCTTACAGCTAGGTCTGAAGAAGAAAAGAAACTTGTAAAATGCTTTTGTTTTCTGCATTGGGCCTGGCACTGAGTAAAATGCAAGAGAGAGAAGGGTACATCAATTTCTTATTCCCCAAAAGCGTAGAGAGGCACAGAGAGCTCTAGGTTTTCAAGGAAGGGTGAAATTATCCCCAGTCACAATGGATTTGAAGAGATTCATCCACCAAATATTTAAGTGCCTACAATATATTGTATTCAGGATATAAAGAATAAAATAATTCTGCTCTCAAGAATGATGCTTCTAACACTTATTTGTGATTTAGATATAGAGATCAGTGGTGGGAAAACATCACTAACGAGGTATGTAGTCATTTTAGTTGGTAGAGTTGGATTCAGCTTATTATTTCAAGCAACCTGGCTTTAAATTGCTGCCCTATTGATCTTTCTGGAAATAGATACAAAATTACCTTTTGTTTCTTTTTCTTTTTCTTTTCTTTTTTGAGATGGAATCTCGCTTTGTTGCCCAGACTGGAGTGCAGCGGCGTGATATCAGCTCACTGCAACGTCTGTCTCCTGGGTTCAAGCAATTCTCCTACCTCAGCCTCCCGAGTAGCTAGGATTACAGGCGCCCGCCACCATGCCCAGCTAATTTTTGTGTTTTTGGTAGAGACAGGGTTTCACCCCGTTGGCCAGGCTGGTTTCAAACTCCTGACCTCAGGCGATCTGCCCACCTCGGCCTCCCCAAAGTGCTGGGATTATACGGGCGAGCCACCATGCCCAGCCACAAAATTACTTTTTTTATAGAGAAATGTATTACTACGTTTAAATATCTAAATCTGAATTACTTTTGAATTTATTAGAATAGAAAAACTGAAATGAACATTTTTGTAAAGACTAAAAACAATTGCATTTATAGTTTAGGCAATTGGATGTCTTTTGGTTTTTGTTTGTCATTCAGTCTACTGAGTGATTTAGCTAAAAATAACAGATCTTACTTGGCCAAGAAAGTCACACGCTTATGTTTTATAAAGACAAGCCAGTTCATCCTCAAATATCCTAATTTGAATTAATTAAAGAAAAATTACTAAAAAGGCATTTATTAAACATATAGTAAGGGGCCAGATGAAACAATCACCGTACCCAAATCACTTGGTCATGAATAATTTTTGCCCATTGTCAGCCACATATTTTTGTAGACAGATTTTCTTTTCATGGAAAAATCAATGGACATGTCAAAATACGTTGTAAATTATAATATAAAAACAAAACCCTTTCGTTTTGCTTATTTCATCCACCAGATGTCCCTCTTCTCAAATTTGGTGATGTGTTACTACAGAAAGAGTGCCATGCTATGTTAATGAAAGAAACTGGTAGTTGAGTTGAAAAAATTCACTGTCAATCTCCTCTCTTATTTTTGGCAACTACAAAATGACAAAACGTTAGCAGCTATGTATAGCATTCTTTCCAGACTTGGATTCCCTCCAAACCTTTCTTCTTGAGTGGCTATCTGGCCTATTCTTAAGAACTCTCTTTAACGGGAAAGCTACTTTCATCCGAAGCAGCCAATCTATTTCTGATCAGCTGTGCCTGTTGGAAAATTTTTACTTTGCTAAGAAATTTATCTCTTATATCTACCTTCCACGGTTCAAATATCTACCTTTGGAAATAGTCATTTCTAATACATTTTTTTTCCAAGTAACAGTCATCCAAATAATTCAACAGCTAATAAATTCTACCTACATCTTTTCTTCTTCAGGACAAATTGTATTCCCAAAGTTTACTGATTAGTCAATTTTTTTTGAATAAAGGGCATATTTTCACATAAACAAAAAATTATAAATGGTGATTGGGGATATGGGCTAGATAAAAAAATTATTTAACTTATATCACGATGAAGCAGTCAGAAATTATCTATATTAAATAATTATGGCCGGGCACGGTGGCTCAAGCCTGTAATCCCAGCACTTTGGGAGGCCGAGGCGGGCGGATCACGAGGTCAGGAGATCGAGACCATCCTGGCTAACACGGTGAAACCCCGTCTCTACTAAAAAAATACAAAAAACTAGCCGGGCGAGGTGGCGGGCGCCTGTAGTCCCAGCTACTCGGGAGGCTGAGGCAGGAGAATGGCGTAAACCCGGGAGGCGGAGTTTGCAGTGAGCCGAGATCTGGCCACTGCACTCCAGCCTGGGTGACAGAGCGAGACTCCTTCTCAAAAAAAATAAAAATAAAAAATAATTATTTGTGAAAACTTTAATAATTCCCAATAGAGGTTATTTAATATGTTAATTGTGTTTGGCTGAGTGACACTATGCAGAAAGTATCATTAGAAGTTATTTTCCCAGATTCAAATCATAACTCTAAGCAACTATCACATGTTCTAACCCAGTGTTTTGGTGTAGCTATAAGTCATCTAAATTGTGAATGATTGTTTTACATTATTCAAAACATTTTTAGTATAACCAAATGGCATTTAAAGTACATCTGAATTATTAAATTATTAGATAATTCTCTAATCTGATCGTTACAGTTTAATATTCACTAATCTGGCTGGACATGGTGGCTCTTGTCTGTAATACCAGCACTTTGGGAGGCCAAGGTGGACAGATCACTTGAGGTCACGAGTTCCAGACCAGCCTTGCCAACATGGTGAAACCCTGTCACTACCAAAAATTAAAAAAAATTTTTAAATTAGTTGGGCGTGGTGGCATGCGGCTATAGTTTCAACTGCTCCAGAGAATCTCTTGAACACAGGAGGCAGAGGCTACAGTGAGCCGAGATCCACTACTGCACTTCAGACTGAGTGACAGAGCAAGACTCCACCTCACAAAAACAAAAAACCATTAATTTGTGTGAACACAGATGAACATATAAATATTCGAAGGGAATAATACTATGAGAATAAAAATTGGTCAGAGAACCGGATGACTATTGCAAATGGAGATTATTCAGTGCCAGTATGATTGTCTACACATCAAGTCATTATATTTTATTTTTAGAGTTGTTTGACAGTGGTTTAGGCCTATACTGAGTCAATCTGAGCGCTAAGTGAATTTTAATGACATTCCTCCCATTATATGTACTATGAGTGGATGGGAATCTCTTGTAATTCATAGTAATGACCCTCAGGACACCCTTAGGTTTAGGCAATAGTAGATTATTATCATGCCCATATCAAATAGTTTTCTCTTCAGAATCTCAGGGAAAAGATGAAGGGGATACCCCGAATGCAACTGACTACAAGTTATTTTCATGGAAAATCATTATGTTTGTGAAAGTCAAGTAGCACAAATTATATGTTACAACTATTTTTAAACTGTTCTTTACCAAAAAATAGAACAAATACTACTTGAAGTGAAAATACAGCCAAATTTCTTTATTGTATTGAGTCTTTCTGGAACCTCTAAGTGTCCATCTGGTACTTAGAGCCACAAAATTTTGAAATTTAAAAATTATTTCTCTCTAAGCATTAGGGTTGTGGGAGGATTAAATCCAAAGCTCGTTATGAACAAATCCCATTAACTGGCATTTTTATTTTGATGAAGTAGGAACAGTAAAAACTTTTTAAACTTGGTTCAAATGGAAAGTGGAGAGGAAGAGTATGGCTCACCCAGTCTTTCCAAAATTTAACCTCACCAAGCAAATTGAAGGAGGTGGCGATTATACAACCACAGGCCCAACACCTCATATTTTGAGATGTAAATTTATCAGTTTCCTGCAATAATACAGGCAGAAAAAAATATTTTCAGTCATCTGAAATATCAGAGCCTACTAGACTGACCATATTATAATTTCTATTAGCGTTTAGGGAGAATATGTTGGACCAAATGTTCTGATTATGTTTGTGGTTTGACCATAAGTTTGGTGCATTGATAATAAATAATAATGAAGCTAACAATTAATGACCAGCTACTCCAAGCCAGGCAAAGTGCTAAGCACATTACTTGTGCCACATTTAAGCTTCACACAACTCCCGTGATATAGGCACTATTGTTATATTGATCTTACAGCTGCATAAACTGTGGCAGAGCTAGGTCTCTTGCCATAACTTTTGTACTCAACATCCAAGTTCTCATGTCAGGTGTTTGTTTTTCACATCCTTCAAAGCAGGAAACTTAGTCTTCCATCATTGAGTTTCACAAGATGTCAGGCACTAGGATGTACAGTGTCTGGACACACCAGGAAAGATCCTCATGCTAGAAGTTTGCACAGTGGCATGAGAGGGAGGGAAGAGGCAGTTACCCATAAGCAATTTCAGTTCAGAGAAATATTGTGCTGAGACAAGCAGGGAAAGTTGTGGAGAGATTGAGGAAAGACAGATGCGTATCTGAGTCCATTCAGGCTGCTACGATGAAATACACTAAACCAGGTAGCTTTTAAGCAATTAAACTTGATTTCTTACATTTCTAGAGGCTGTGAAGTTCCTGATCAAGGACCTGGCAGATTTGGAGTCTGGTGAGGGCTCACTCTCTGGTTCATAAGTGGTGCTTTCCCTTTGCATCCTCACATGGTGGAAGGGGGCAAACAAGCCCCCTCTCTCCTGGCCTCTTTTGTAAGGGGACTAGTCCCATTCATGAAGGATCTGCCCTCATGATCTAATCCATCCTAAAGGCCCCACCTCCTAACACTATCACCTTGAGGGTTAGGATTTCAACAAGAATTTTGAGAGGACACAAACATTCACACAATAGCAATGCCTATATACGCTTTCTTCTTCATAACTAAAATAACCATTTCTTAAAATAAACAAGTGAGTCTTAAGTGCCTACCCATGCCAGGTACCTACCTTCAGGACTCCACACTTCCTCTGGGCCATGTCTGGTGAGATGCCAGTTTGCCTCCAAGATGCTCATAAGCCACATTTTTACAGGTCTCTCTGAAAAGCTTCCTATGAGTTTTCTTTGTATGTAATCTCATAATCTAGTCTTTGAATGAACCTAAAGCTTTTTTCTGGTCCATAGCTAGTGAAAATAAGTGTTTTCTTTGCTCATTTCTTTCCATGTTAATTAACCATAGCGCTATCCTTCAAGCCAACTAATTTGTTTTCTACTTTGTTATTTAGATGCTTCAAACATTTGGTGATTATTATCCTATAATCCTTTAGTGTTGCTTATTTGGGTTACATATACTTGCATTTAACTATCCATTTATTTTCCATTCTTGGTTTATATTTTATTTCATTTTGTTATTTTTAAGTATTGAAATTGCTTTTCTTCTCTTGTCCCACTGAAGCACTATGATTCATGTTAACACTCTGAAACAATTGGTCATAAATCCAAACTCAGGGCACTTCGGTTCAGGAAAGGCAGGTTTATTACCTTATTTCAGAAGATTATAGAAGAACTAGATCACCAAACATCAGTGGTAGTGACTTCACAGAGAGAAATGTAGAAATTTATCGAATTGCCTTCCCTTCTTTCTGGATTTTCTAATTTTAACTTCCTAGGTTGCATTCATGCAACCATTTATATAACTACTGGACACTGCATTTTATCCTTTCTTAGGCATTTTATCCAATGAAGACTTAAAATTCATGATGTGGTTGATGTCATTCTTAAAGGAAATAATAGACTTTTTGGGTTAATTAAAAAATATGGAGAGCTGGGAGAAGGAAAGGAAGGAAGAGAGAGAGATTGGATTAATTCTGGAAGCATACAGGAGTCATCCTAAAGGGATATAAAAAAAGCACTGTAAATGTTACTGCTCTAAGCTCATAAAGGAATCCTTTCTAAATGTGTCCTACTGTGACTCCAACTTTTCAGTCTTTACTCTTAGATGATGTACACACATTAAGGTTCTGTCCAGTGCAATCACTAGTATGGTTCAGTATTATTTCTGTCCTTTTTTTTTTTTTTTTTTTTTTTGGTTTGTTTTTCTAATCAAGATAAGTCCTTCCAAATATTTTCCCTTTTTTATACTTATGACTTCCTCTTGTTTTAGGGAGATTTTCCTGTGCACACCTATAAGCTTCTTTCTTCTTCTACTTTTGCATTCTGTCAACTCTCACCCACCACTGAAACCTTCCTAGAAGGAAGTGAACACCTGCAGCCCACAAGATCTGCATTCACAGTCTTTAGAATTAACTCCAACTGTCTACCCTAACTTTTCAAGTCTTCCTTTTTCCATGTCCAGTTCAAAGCCAGTCTCCTTTTTGAAACTTTGATTGTAACAGCCCACATAAATCCTTCCTTATACATTCTTTTTACGTATTCACAAAATATACCTGAGACTTTTGCATCCCATGTATTGATTATTGTTCTTTCTGATATTGTTGTTTTGGTGTTACCCTCAACCAAATTCTAATTTCTTAAGCACATGAAACATGACTTATACTATATTGGTATTTTCATATCATATCTAGTGCAATGCTAGGCATATATCATATATATAAATTGTATTGACTTCTTTACTTTCTGTAAATTGGGCACTTTTTCCATAGTACCCAACTGAAGCCTATTGGAATTATGTAAATGATGAACCTTAAATTCAAACTAAAACTATCATATAAGTCAATTCCAAATACAGTATATATTAATATAGTATATATTAAGCATGATGACTCACGCTTATAATCCCAGCACTTCGGAAGGCCGAGGTGGGTGGACCACCTGAGGTAAGGAGTTTGAGACCAGCCTGGCCAACATGGTAAAACCCTGCCTCCACTGAAAATACAAAAATTAGCTGGGCATGGTTGCAGACACCTGTAATCCCAGCTACTCGGGAGGCTGAGGCAGGAGAATCGCCTGGACCTGGGAGGCCGGTGTTGCAGTGAGCCGAGATTGTGCCACTGCACTCCAGCCTGGGCAAAAAGAGCGAAATTCTGTCTCAAAAAAAAAAAAAAAAAAAAAAAAAATTTTCAGCGACATTTATGTCTCAAAGCTTTCAACTTAATTTTCATAGAAATAACAACAATCTGCTTTTGGTACTCATATTAGTCATTCTGCATAACAGTTCTTAAATTACATCAATTACAATAATAAAGATAGTTAGCATAAACAGGTTTGGAAACAACTACTGACTTTTAGTAAACAGACAACTAGTTGGTACAGAATCATAGAATCTTACTAGGAGTTAATCCACTTGTCAACAGGCCTCAGCAGGCTCTGAACTTCACTCCATATATCTTACAGAGCAATTGGAGAGTGCATTACAGTGCACTTAACTATGAAGATGGGTTACCTTCTATGGTTGTATAATATTAATATTATAATTTTAGATATTTATGTTCAGGTCCAGAGAGCCTAAGCACACAATTAATGTTCAATATATATTAGCCATTTACATTTCATGAGAAAGTTAAACATTTTTAAATGCTTTCAGTTTATAAAGACTTTTGTAACCTGTTTAATTTGCAATCTACATTTCTGGGATAAGAGGAACCATAACCAGAGAGGAAAAAGACTAACAGTGGTGAGATTGCAGAAGTCAAAGTCCAGTTTATTCCTTCTATTCATTATTTTACCCAATCAGCACATCCTTTTTTTAGTGGCTGCTCTTTGCCAGCCTCTGTTCTCAGTGTGACAAAGTCAATTAGACAAAGACAATTGTCACTTGTCACTTTTTTGTACAAGTATGTCTTTAATTTTTCATTTTGTGGGTGATTTATTTCAACTCCCGGAGTAAAATACAAACTTGATGAGAATAAGCTTCTTAAGATATCTAAGTAGTGCCTATCTGCACAAAATGTTCTAGAATTATTTCTAGCTCTTCAAATTAAATATGCTGAGAGAACAATGGAATTATAAGGCAAAAGAACTAGAAGATTTCAAGTCAAACAAACTTAAAAATTTGTGGTAGGCCAAAAAATGGTGCCCCAAAAGATATCCATGCCAAATCTCTGGAATCTGTGACTATTATCTTATTTTGGAAAAAGAGTCTTTGCAGATGTGATTCAGACTCTTGACATGAAGAGGTCATGCTGAACAATCCTGGAAAGCTCTCAATCCAATGACAAGTGTCTGTTTAAGAGAAAGATAGAGGTAGATTTGAAACAGACAGAAGACAAGACACACAGGCGAAGGCAATGTGACCATAGAGGCAAAAGTTAGAGTGAAATGGTCACAAGTCAAACAATGCCAACAACCGCCAGAAGTTGGCAGAGGCAAAGAACAGATTCTCCATTTTTGTGGGGAAGGAGTGCAGCCCTGCAACATTTTGATTTCAGACTCTGGCCTCCCAAACTGTGTGAGAATAAATTTCCTTTGTTTTAAGCCGCCTATTTTGTGGTAACTTCTTACAGTAGCCACAGGAAACCAACATGCATTTCATAAATAAATGTACTAAGTATCTAACAGCTTTAGGCTGGGAACAACCCAAGATTAAGCATAGAGCAGGTATTTGGGATCTCATTAAACAAACAGTTCCAAAAGAACAGTATCTGAGGAATTCAATAATTCTACAGATCTGATTATACTCATTATAATCTCTTGTGTTGCTTACAGAGAATTATAGGGAAAAGGTAAAATATAGTAATCTAAAAAACAAAATTCACAAGTCATGCATAAAAAGTCATAGCAGTTGGTCATACATACATTTTTGTTTCTGTAGGAATTGCCTTATAGGGCTTTTTAAGAGGAAATATGGCTGTAAATTACTTCAGGGAATATATTAATATTGTTATTGGAAAAAACCTTTTATAAAATTAAATTTGAAGATATGGGACCTGGTGCTGATATTACCTAAGGGAAATTGACAATGCTAATAGACCACCATGGAGATATCAACAGGAAGGCTTATCCACGAGGTATTAGTAAATTGTTTTATAAGTACCATGTGCCCATTCATATATTCTCATTATGAAAATGATAATTGGGTTTTGAATTTATAGTGAAAACTAATACCATGAGAAATTAAATGAAAAAATAAAGGCTATTGCATTTTGTATTAGAAATCCCTATTAGATTTAGGAAAATGATGTCTTTACTTTTATTCAGCTTAAATAAAATATTTGGGACATGTTAAATATTTTTAAAAGTATTATTCTAGCTAAAGTCAGACTTGATGTTCACTTTTGTTCTGTAAGTTATTTTCAATTCCTATGAAAAAAGTTTTCTTACTTTACAACATTAAACATCAGATTGTATGCAATCACACCAGTTTTCAGCTATTTTTTATGGACTCTGAGTCCATAAACTCAGAGTCAGGGAGTCAGGTTGTGAGACTTAAGTTCTAGAAATAGTAATCATTTCTGGAAAAATCACTGAACAGAGTTGAGAGAACAAGCTGAGAAGTGCAGGATTTCCAGTCTGTGATGCAAATGAAAAAAAACAAGAAATGTGGAAAACTATGCAATACCTCTACGGGAAATTGAAGTGCCCACACTACAATGATAAATTTAAAATCAAATCTTTTTTTCATTTAGCATATCGAGAGGCTGTATTTTACTTTCTTGCTGATTCACAGGTGATTCAGGATAAAGCCGGCTTTTGCTATTTATGCAATGCAATTTTTTGGGGGGGTGGGGATAGAGTGGAGTCTGATTCTAATGCCTCTAATGGCAGTATGAGCTAGAATGGAATTTGTGACCATATGGCTTTTGTGGGGCAGGGAAAAGGTTTAGTGCAGGAAATTCTCCTGGACCAACTCAAGGCTTAGTTACTGACAATGCAGAAGAACTTGGTTGCAGGGCTGTTTTATCTCCAAGATAAGCCCAGTTTGAGAAAAAAAAAAAAGCCATAAAAACTCAAGACAGAAAGGCAGATGATCTGACCACATTGATAATATTGGTCATGAATGGCACAGTAAAGTCATAGTATCTCTAGTGAACCTGGCCCCTGTTGTGATAATTTTGTTGGAAGAGACTATTCTGGAATGCCCTTTATCTTACCTCCTTGCAATTCAGTAAGACGTATTAATGTGCTCAAATGGAGACACAAATATAACTCCTACCCCTCCCCATATGGTCCCAGACCTTTTGACATAGTGAGAAATTTGCAGTAAATGTGTTCTATGGCTTTCTTAAGATGATTCATTTTTAACCCTCTCATGTGCTTTTATCCCAGTTGGTCACTCTCTTAAACCTCTACCCTGTGCTGGGAAAGGTCAAGTTAAAAAAGTGATCTAGCTATTATAGAATCAGAAACCCCAAAACTAATCTACTTATCTCAAAAGTGGCTGTGATAGGCTACATAATGGCCCCACAAAGATGTCCACATTCTAGTTCCTGGGAACTGCGAATGTGTTACTTTACATGGCAAAGGGCTGCAGATGGAATTGTGGTTGCTAATCAGCTGACCTTGACATGGAAGCTGATCCTGGATTTCTGGACCCAAAGCAATCACAAGGGACCTTAAAAGTGGGAGAGAAAGACAGGAGAGGAAGTCAGAAGAATGCAGTGTGAGCCAAACATAGCATGGCAATTCTGGCTTTGGAGATGGAAGAGAGGGGCCACAAGACAAGGAACACAGTAACCTGTAGAAGCTGAAATGAGAAAAAAAAAAAAAAACTAGATTCCCCTCCAGAATCTCCAGAAAGGAGCATGGCCCCAGTGATACTTTGATTTTAGCCTAGTAAGACCATGTCAGATTTCTGACCTACAGAGATATACATTATATCTGTATTAATTAAGTCAATCAGGTTGAGGTAATTCATTATGGCAATGATAGGAAATTAATACAGTGGCATTCAGGAGTAATCACAGAATCAGAATCCAGCAACAGACATTTACTTAATTCATGTTTTGAAATCCAAAAACATGGTGACATTTATAGGGAAGTAGTCAGGCCAAGAAGAGGGTATTAATGTTTCAGGACAGCATAGGCACTTTGATTTCGAACAACTAGTAGTTTTATCTGGTTCTAAGAAAGGAATTTTAAGCTCAAATAAGGGTACCAACCAGTATCCTGGCTCCACAGGAGGAGAGAAGCAAAGCTCTATACCTGGCCCACATGTGAGCACAAGCAGCCAGTTACCAAAAGGGGGAGCCCAGAAGCACACAATAGCCAGGTTCTGTTGGATTTATCACAAAGTTGGTAATCCACTAATAATTTCTTTTACTTGCTGTTTATGGGTGTTCTTACACCATTAAAACAAAGATTAGTTGCAAACCATATGGATAATGTTTCATGGAATGTTTTATCCTCCTCACTTTAATTAACTAAACAAATGCTGACACAATTACACTGGATATAATAATAGTTTTTAAATCGTCTGTATAACTTCACAAATGAAGCATATGCTGCAACTACAGAAGAAAATGTTGCAGTTGCACATTTCTAAGATTTTTTTCCCTTAATTTTAAGTAGTATCAGTCATCTGACTTGTCGTAATGCTGTTCAAATGGTCAATGATGTTCACATGGTCATTGATGTATTGGACACCTTTAATACACACACACACAGAATAAAAAGGGAAACAATGACTGAGTTGGGATATTAGTTCAGTGGCTATACTTCATTTTTCTACAAAAATTTGTCCTGGCAGGCAGACCAGGTGGATAGGATAGTTCTGATCTATGAGTTTATCCAGAGACCCTTGTCTTTCTAGCAGCTCTATTATGTTTTAGGGAATAACTCTTGTCCACATGGCTCAGTATCACAACATTCACATTTTAGTTCATAGATAAATAAAAGAAGTGGACAGCAAACAGCTTCTGTTTGAGGTATGCAGGAAGGTGTATGCATGACCTCAATAAACATCTCATTAGCCAGAATTTAGTTACATAGCCATACCAAGTTGCAAGGGACTCAGGGAAGTGTAATCTACAGATTTGTGTCCATATGTTCAGTGGACACTTGGAAGATTCTACTCATTAACAAAAAATGGAGAGAGGATTGGGAGGATTAATTAGCAATCTCTGTCCACAGAGCTAGAACAATCCCCATTAGTCAAACCAGATTGGTCCCAGGCCTTCAGGTGTATCCTCACGTGGCTTCTGCTATAATTTTCCTAGTTTTGATTAATTTCTAGGTGCCCATTTACTGTCCTTATACTTCACTCTATGTCCATGTTTGCCCATGGTAGCTTCACTAGCTTTTGCTACCAGCTTATAATCTTTTTCTTTGCTATGTTCCTGTGACATCATTTTTATTTATTTTGGTTTCCAGTTATATGCCTCTGCCATATTCTGAATTTAAGTGTCCTTTCCCAGCCAACAAAATAACCTGAAATTCCAAATAGCCCAGATTCTTCTCTTCCACTCCCAAATAGTCTCGATCAATGACGTGTGATGCAAATCATCTTTATGCTGACAGCATACAAGAGCTTTCTCCTTTGTCAAGATGCATTAGGAAAGAATGACATGAGCAGGTCTTATGTTTTAGTGTTATTGACCTTTAGAGTAGATAAACTAATGCTAAACAGTTAGTAGCCCTACTTAAGCAAATTGGATTTCTTTGAGACCAAATCCATGTTAGACTGTAAATATGCAACCTCATTCATGAAAACACATCTATCCTAATGTAGTGATGTGGGCGAGTCTTGAGGACCCAACCCTCAATAGATTATTTATTGTCAATATCCTTAAGATGCTTTCTGGGTATTCGGAAATTTCTGTTTGCTTTATAAAGAAATGCGGAGAAAGTGAGATCCAGTCTTCAGGATCAAAGTAAAGACAAGACATTTCAGGTCAATAGCTCTCTCTGTAATGGTCAGCAAAAGAAATGCATAAATTGAACTTATGGTGGGGAAATCATAGTATTCTGCTGTAATATTGGGAAATATGTATGTGGTCTTTGTCCTTGTTTCCTGGCATACAACACAGAAGATCCTTAGACTCTTCAGAGTGATAAGTGTCTTTTGTATGCTAATGAGTTGACTGAAGGCTGGCAACATATGGGTAGCTCAGGATCTGGGCTGGCACCCAGAAGACCACAGCAGGATTAGAGGATTGGGACTTCAGCCCCAATCCTCAACCTCAAGGAAAGGGAGGGATCTGAAGGTTACGTTGATCACCAGTGGGCAATGACTTAATCATCATGCCTATGTAATGAAGCTTCCATAAAAACCCAAAAAAGGAGTAGGTTTCCGGATAGCTGAACATGTGGAGGTTTCTAGAGGATGGCATACCCAGAGAGGGCATGAAACTTCAGCACTCCTTTTCATATGTCTCACCCTATACATCTTTTTGTCTGTATCATTTTTAATACCTTTTATAGTAAACCTGTAAACATGTTTCCCTGAGTTCCGTGAGCTGCTCTAGAATTGATTTCTTGCTTGATGTGTGGAGGACAACCCCCACACATCTCGTGTCAGAAACATGTTGTGAGACTGTAGTAGAAGAAACTGTTTGTTATTACTGTATCCTTAGATCCAGCGAATTGATGAATATTTTTCTGTCAAACTAGCTGATTAGTGCTTATCAAGGCAGCCAAATGGTCTCAGCAGCATGAAATATAAGAAATAGAAAAGCACTTACAGATTATATAGCTCAGCATCTTTCATTTCACTGACTAAAAGCCACATCCAGGGATGTGAGGAAATTTTCAACTGGGAAAGCCGAAAGTGGAACCAGATGTGGAGGCTCAATGCAGTGTACAGTATCTTGGGTTTCTATTGGGCCTACATTTATACCCACAACTTCTTTTATCTCTTCTTGCCTTTTTTTTTTTTTTTTTTTTTTTTTTTGAGAAGGAGTCTAGCTCTGTCGCCCAGGCTGGAGTGCAGTGACCGGATCTCAGCTCACTGCAAGCTCCGCCTCCCAGGTTTACGCCATTCTCCTGCCTCAGCCTCCCAAGTAGCTTGGACTACAGGCGCTCGCCACCTCGCCCGGCTAGTGTTTTTGTATTTTTTAGTAGAGACGGGGTTTCACCGTGTTAGCCAGGATGGTCTCCATCTCCTGACCTCGTGATCCGCCCGTCTCGGCCTCCCAAAGTGCTGGGATTACAGGCTTGAGCCACCGCGCCCGGCCCTTGCCTTTTTTTAAAGCCTCTTGTTCCCAATTGTATTCTGGCTTCATTGACTTTGACAGACTTCTTATTTGGAGTATTATGTTTTATATATTTATATACCTTAAATATTTCAAAATATTTTAAATAAGATAATTTTTCTTTAGAGAACTTACAGTTTAGTGATAAAATATATAACATGTATAATCAGCAAGATAAATGTTTACATAGAGATGTATTATTCATTCAATTAATTATATATTGAACACATACTATCATTGAGATCAGAATGGTCAATAACATTCTCTGAATGTGTAGGCAGTGTGAGCATATAACTGGGGAACACAGTCTGAGAGGTTAAGAAAAGCTTCCCTGATAAAGTAGCAGCTGGTAAAATCTAAAGGGTGAATAAGAGATAGCCAAGCAAAGAGTGGGAGTGGGAGTGGGGAGCAGGAGTGGAGATCCAGAGAGACTTCAGGTTGAAGAAATAGCACATACCAAGGTCCTGAGGCAGCAAGGAGCATGCACTTTCAAGGTCAATGTGAGTTGAACATAGTGATCCTAGTGGAAGAAAGGCAGGAGAGTGATGAGAAGGGGCTAGATCACATGGGGTATGGTTGATCATGTTAAGGTTTTGACCTTTGGTCCAAAACAATTTTATGATTTGTGTTGATACGTTCTATTTCTGCAGAAGTGCAGCAAAATTATCTAAGCTTCCCAGAGAGGGTAAGGAAATGTAGAAGGTGTAACATATACGTTCAGATTTAAAGGAAAAGTAGGGTGTTTCCAAGCAGGCAAATGAAGCAAGAGCACACCAGTCAGAGGAAAAAAAAAAAAAAAAAACCACATGTCTTGAGGTATCGTCATTAGAATTGTTCCGGGTTCATAAGCAGAGAGGAAGAGATGAGATAGCTCTGGTAGACAGGGACCAATTCATACGTGCCATTCAAGGGTGCCTGGATTCTATCCTGTAGGTGATGAGAAACCACTGAGGTTATCTGAGCTAGTGAATGACATCACCAGGTTAAAGTATTAGCAGAGTCCTTCTGCAACAACGTGGAAGACAGGCTGCAGACAGGATGGCCAATGCAATGAGCATCCCAATAGGAGAGAGAAGATGTTGGCCAAATCTGTGGGAGCAATAGTGGAAAGAGGGAAAAGGGGACAGGTATGAGGGAGAGCTTGTTAACAGAAGTATGACTTTATGGACCAGAATGGCCGCTCTGCAAAATGTTAACTAAGTAGAAGTTTATTGAGCTACTGTTTCAATGAATTAAGTATACTGGGGAGAGTAAAATAAAAATGAAAAGATCTGGGCTCACTTTCCCCAACAATTAATCCACTTATGTTTGTCATGAAATGTTTATTTTATTAAAATATTCATTATGACACATCTGGAAGAAAATTTGAAGAAAAATCAAAAGTTAAGGTTTTACTTTTCTAGCATGAAAGCTTGGAACTAGAAGTTAATATTTGTCTTCAGTACCTAGAGAGACTGTATTAAAGTAAAGAAATGTGTGCTCTACCAGCTTTCTTTACCATGTGCTCAATACATTATTGTCAGTTTTTAATCAGTGTTCGTGGAATAAATGAGTAGCTTGCCTGGCAGTGTAACAACATCTCTTGATGACATTGAATACTCACCTGCCACTTTCTATGTACTTAATAGGTACTCAGGCCATGTCTCTCTGCTCGGTCACCATCACTTATTAAATGGAACATAGAGTACACAGGAAGTATATATGAAACTACTGAAACCCCATTCAAATCCTAATCAGGATCTACTCTAATTAATAATACTATACTATAAGTGAATTTATAGTAATCCCTTAGCACTAACTACAAATTACTAAACACTAATTATAAGCAATTGCCTGACCTCTCCAATAGCAATTTTAGGTATACAAAGGGCATTTATGGGTATAGTCTCTTTTCATCATAAAAGCAATCTCAAAAGGTAGGATGAAACCTACAATACCTTCCTAATTATTTTCAATTATTTTCTTCTTACTTTGTTCCTGAGTCTGAAAAGTTGAAAAGGAAGTACTTATACTCATTTATCTAACAAGTTTTTATGGGAGCTATTATCCGATTTTACAGAAGAGAAAGTCCTCTTGAGAGAGGTTAAATGTCTTTCTGTCTGTCTCTGTCTGTCTTTCCTTCCTTCTTGCTCTCTCTCTCTCTCTCTCCTCTCTCTCTCTCTCTCTCTCTCTCTCTCTCTCTCTCTCTCTCTCTTTCTCTCTTTCTTGTTTGTTTTTTTGAGACAGAGTCTCGCTCTGTAGCCCAGGCTGGAGTGCAGTGGCGCGATGTCGGCTCACTGCAAGCTCCGCCTCCCGGGTTTACGCCATTCTCCTGCCTCAGCCTCCCGAGTAGCTGGGACTACAGGCACCCGCCACCAGGCCCGGCTAATTTTTGATATTTTTTGGTAGAGACGGTGTTTCACCATGTTAGCCAGGATGGTCTCGATCTCCTGACCTTGTGATCCGCCCACCTCGGCCTCTCGAAGTGCTGGGATTACAGGCTTGAGCCACGGCACCCGGCCCTTAAATGTCTTTCTTAAGAGCACACAGTGGTGTAAGAATGGGTAAGTATCAAACCCAAGTCTTTGACTGAAGTCAACGCTCTTTTCATCAAATCATCCCCACACTAATTGTAGACATATTGTTTGACTCTAATGTAACTTTGAGCATCAACTACTTCCAAAAAGAGATGCTAGAAAAATATTCTCTAGCCGGGAAAGCAAATGATCAGGATGCCTTATCTGTAGAATGGTAAATACTGCCTCCTAGAATAACAATATGATTGTTCTCCTTAAAATGCTCTTTTCGAGAGAATTACTCTGAAGGGTTACCTGGAAATAACTTCCTTCTACTATTCAGTAATTACATATTGAGTGCCTGCTATGTCCTAGGCATGATTCTAACCATGGAAAAAAACGGCAGTTAATAACATTCTCATCATGTGAACTCTAGTGGTTTGAACCACTAGAATAATGAAATATGAAATATTGAAATGAATGTTACGAATATATTTCAACATGAGATAATGAAAGCAGTTTCTCTACTGGATGCCAACACCAAACTAATTTGAGAAAGTGAACCAATTTTGCATTTTGCACTAACCATGTTATTTGAACAGTCTGACAAGATTGAACAACGGAGATCTCAAATGTGGAACTTTTCATTTAGGTGGTCTAAGAAATGTGGGGATGTGCAGTGGCAGACAGCTCAGAACATTGTCATTCATGAGGCTTTGCTATACAGATATACAAGCTTGTCACCATAAATATGGAGCAAAAGCACACAGCCCTGTAAAAACTAAAAACTTAAAATGAATAAAACATTTTTTAAAGATTACATAAGCAAAATGTAAATAGATTTATCTCTAGAAATAAGTTTCAGAAATGCTGTATGGTTGCCATATTCTAAAGGTACCATGTGTCCCATAATAACAGCAAAGGTGTCTCTGGTGCCCCAGTGCTAAGTGATATTTTCAGTTAACTGTAGCCTAAGCCCAGGAGGCTGTTATCTATGGCAAAACACAAGGTTCCTGTTCCCTGCAAATGTGCCAGGGCAGATTCAGAAATCAATAACTGCCTGAATATCTAGAAGGCCCACTGATAGAGTCAGAGCCAACATCATTGTAGGCCCTTTTAAAACTATGATAAAATGCCTGGCTGGGGTTGCCTTTTTAAGAAGAATTGCATGGGAGGGAATGAGCAGCCCCAGGAAAACTTGAAGTTCTTTATGTGTTCAATACACGTCACCTGGGGCCTTTTCAGGGACTATTACAGATGTCACACTTAGATCCACCAAGAGTCTTTCATCAGGTTGCCACATATAAGGTGAACTTCCCACTTGTCAGCTTCGATCCAAACCATTGCAATATGCAGCCAAGAGGAAGCATTGTTTGTACTCACCAATTGAGACTTATGGTGGGATTTAAGTCTCTGAGGAAGAACAGTGATGGGAGGGAGACTACTATGTCTTCATTAATCTCACAAGTCATTCTCCTCTGTTCTTCACCTTAAATTGTTGCACTCCAGCTCCTGTTCCCAGGCTGTTTTTCATTTGCTCCCATGAGTTCAAGCTCCACCTTTACACTGATGTCTTCCAGCAACTTTTCTCCAGCCCACCTGGCTGTCTAACAAGTACAAAACTAATCAAACACTGAATTCATCACCTCCATTTTTACCCCCACCCACCACTCCAGCCTACCTGTTCCTGCCCCTCTTGTTACAGTCTCAACAAATGACAAGAGTCAAGACCCACCTTTCCAACATAGAAATCTGAGTGACAACCTCTATGCTTCTGTATCCCTCATTACCATATTGAATCCATCAACACGTCCTGCTTTTCCTCCTATTTATCTCTTAAGTCCATCTCCCCTCAAAGTCCCTGCCTCATACGGTTAGGATATTTGTCACCTCCAAATCTCATGTTGAAATGTGATCCCCAGTGTTGGAGGTGAGGTCTGGTGGGAGGTGTTTGGGTCATGGGAGCAGATTCCTCATGAATAGCTTGGTGCCCTGCCAAGTAATGAGTTCTTGCTCTGATAGTTCAAAAAAGAGCTAGTTAGTTGTTTAAAGGAGGCTGGCATCTCCTCCGCTCTCTTTTGCTCCCGCTCTCACCGTGTAGCATGCCTTCTCCCTCTTCACCTCCCACCATGAGTAGAAGCTTTCTGAGGCCTCACCAGAAGTCCAGCCAGTGCTCATCCATGCTTGTACAGCCTGCAGAACATCAGCCAAATAAATCTCTTTTCTTTATAAATTGCCCAGTCTCAGGTATTCCTTTGTAGCCACACAAAATGGACTAACACACTGCCCATATTCTGTTCTCAACATGATCCCTGGGACTGTTGTGATATCCTCCTGGTTCCTAACCCCACCACAGCTTTTTCCTCTTAGACCACCTCTTAACCATTCTAATATAAATGTAAATCTTACCATGTCACTTGCAAGTAAACTGCAAGTGAATGTCTAGTCCTATTTCCTGCTATTCCCCACTAAGCACTCTCCACCCTATCACATCAAATGACTTGAATTTCACCAAATGTATCATGTTCTCTCTAGTTCCCTTTGCCTGAAATGCCCTTTCTCCATAATATTTTAAAATTAAGATAACACTTAAAAATCAGAAGATTGAACATTTTTTAAAAATCTGAATCTTGACCTTCTCTTGAAAAAAAAAAACAAAAACAAAAAAACGGATCTAACAGCATAAAGCCTGCTTCCCCATACAGCAAAAATTGAGCAGAGCTTTGGGGCAGCAGGCCCAAGCCCTACTCTACTTACATACTTGTCTAGCCACCAAATGTATTTAAATTTACAATCCCTGATGTAGAGAAATGTAAAAGCTCACCAAATCATTTGTTAATGAATCACAGAGCATTCAGCATATGGAGCGACAGGAATGCTATGACATAAATGAATAGTGCTGCTCTAGTGATCAGGAAATTCTTCTCTGTTATTCTCACCTATTCCAGACACTGAGAGTGACAAATTTGCTAGGATAAAGTTATATCTATTTAGACCCTGAAAGAGAACACTGAAACAGGAAAAGCGATTTTCTTTCAGAATGTGAACATTAAAACTAGACCTGTTGGTGAGTAAAAATAGGAGCTCCAGGCTTTAATATAATTAGAGTGCTTCAAGAAGAACTCCTCAGTTCAAGTGGCAAGCTCTATGTTGGCAGACTTTCTGACCTTAAGAAAGGTTTTAAGATATCTAGGAGGAGTAATGAGGATGAGTCAGAGGCTATAAATATGACTTGAGATAGGAAAGGCTTTCTTAGGAAATGAGAAAGTTTTATGTGGCTACATGCAGGTGAGCCAGAAGGTAGGCCTGAAATGACAGCTTGCCATCTGTCCTCATGTGCTTGCACTTCAGAACACCAGCCAAAATGAAAATGGTAACACTTGTGTGGGCTGCTCTATTTTGTAGCATTTGTAACAACAGAACACTTCACCCAGAATGAAGCCAGCACATTCCATGGGTGATTAGATGGGTTGGACCCCTGATTTTCTCTGATTATGTCTTCTCCACCTGCTGGCTCATTGAATCACCCTTCAATTTTCTCAACAGCCTGGCTCCTGGTTTACAGAGAATGCCAAAATGATATTTGAAGAGCTTAATTGAGCCTTTACCTAGGCTATTGATTGATGATTATGACTGCTAGTGTAGTAAGACTGCTGGGTTCAAAATCATGAAGTAGTACCTTCTGATAAATTTCCAGTGAAGTACTTTTAACCTAATTCTTACCACCAAATTCACAAAAGAAAATGAATACTCAATTAATAGATTCAACATTTATGCTTTACAACATGATATAATAGAGTTTTGTTGTTGTTGTTGTTATTCAGTCAAGGAAATAATAGAGGTTAAAGTGTAAACTCTCTGTTCAAATTCCTACTCACTAATGCTCTAAGGAACTCAACCATGTCATGTAAGCTC
Source organism: Rhinopithecus roxellana (assembly GCF_007565055.1). Taxonomy (NCBI): domain Eukaryota; kingdom Metazoa; phylum Chordata; class Mammalia; order Primates; family Cercopithecidae; genus Rhinopithecus; species Rhinopithecus roxellana. Next base: position 39,971,306 of record NC_044558.1, read on the forward strand.
TCTGTGCCACAGTTTTCTCATCTGTAAAATGGGAATAGTAACAGCTCCTTCTTGTGTTGCGTTGTCCTGAGGATTTAAAGAGCTAATACAATAAAGTCTTTAAAAAGTAGCTTGCACATATATTGGCTATTATCAACACTGTATATGTCAGGCATTGTGCTAGGTACTGAATATTCATTGGTAAATAAAATAGGTAGAGTCCTTGCCTTCATGGACCTTAGACTAGAGGATGGCTATAAAAAGTGTAAGATATTTCATAGCTACTTTTATTCAACAATTTCAGGCAGATCATTTGCATGCATAGAGAACTCAGAGCCCTGATTAGCAGCCACTTCTTTTTTCTCTGACAAAGAGATCATATCTCTGCACAAAGATATCCTCCAGCAGAAACACAAAGTGTTGACAGCCTTGTCAGGTGACTGTCTTTCAGATGTAGAGATGCTGGTTTGGCGATGGTGTTGTCCATCGCTTTTACAGCTTAAAGTGTAATGAAAGCTGCTTGAGCAACCATGCTAGATTGTACTATTGTTCATGCATATTAATTGCCCTATCCTAGGAGAATACTGATGACAGGCTTTGCCATGTGACTTTGGTCACAAAATGGTAGTGCATTGACATTTGTCATTTCCAGGCAGGGGCTTTAACAGCCAAGGCACAGCTAACCATACTCCTTGCCCTGCCTTTTATGTATTTATTTCAAGTATTTATGGAGTGCCTATTATGGCAGCATGTCAAGATGGAGTCTCCCTCAGAATGGGGCAATGAGCAGAACTCCCTGTGGACATGGCATGCATGAGTGAGAAATATCCTTTTATTGTAAAGGCTTCTGAGACTTTGAGATCATTTGTTAATGCAGCATAATCTATTTTATTTTAACGCATACATCACAAACAGGTAAATCTGGTTGCTTTCGTGGCCAGAAAACATCAACAAATACATCCATATTTCCACCCCAGGCCCTAATACTGCCACAAGAGCATGGTTTTGTGTTTGTTTTATGTCCTTGGTGGATCTGGTCTTGCTGTTCCCTTGGAGGGAAACGCAGAGTAGGAGCATGAGCCCTGGACCTAGAGCCAAACTGTAAGATTAAGACTCAACTCTCCCATTATTTAACTTTATTATATTCAGCAAATCAATTATATCAATCGGAGCCTCAATTTTATTTGGTAAAACAGAGAGAGTAACACCAAAGTATCTGCTCAATGTATCCCAAATTGTTCTTAGGAAGCACCTTATAAAGCTCCATACTAATGTAGAAAATCATTTCTAGTTCTAGGCCGGGCGCGGTGGCTCAAGCCTGTAATCCCAGCACTTTGGGAGGCCGAGACGGGCGGATCATGAGGTCAGGAGATCGAGACCATCCTGGCTAACATGGTGAAACCCCGTCTCTACTAAAAAATACAAAAAACTAGCCGGGCGAGGTGGCGGGCTCCTGTAGTCCCAGCTACTCAGGAGGCTGAGGCAGGAGAATGGCATAAACCTGGAAGGCGGAGTTTGCAGTGAGCTGAGATCCAGCCACTGCACTCCAGCCTGGGCGACAGAGCGAAACTCCGTCTCAAAAAAAAAAAAAAAAAAGAAAGAAAATCATTTCTAGTTCTTATGACTTCATAGAAAGTCCTGACTATCCTGCTATCCTGCATCTATGAGACCCTCAGTCAACACCATTGATTGACTGACAGACATGACTACAAAAGGCAAGATGAACCTTCTTAGAAGGTTGGTCTGTGAGTGGGAGGTCAGAGTTCTCAACTGATATATCCGTACTTGAAAAACACTTCTCAGTCCAAAAGTGCCATGCAGAGAGAAGAGACTTGATGATAACTTCCCTTGGTTTTTCAAAGGACACATTTTCTTATGCCAAATAATACTACAATAGTCTTTGAAATGCATTGTCTCAGGGAGAAAAACTTAGGTCCTACCATCAGTGAACACAGAATTCTGATGTAAAGGTACATAAATAAATGTATTTATTCCCAAGTTGTATTCATAGATGCTTCATCATCTCACACAGTGGTTTGCAACAGCCTGAGCATTTTTCCCAGCCCTTGAAATCCCAGGGCAAAGCAAGGTCAGGGTCAGTGAGAATGTCCTTCCTTACTATTCTTCCTCAATAGGAAGACCCCTTTTCAATCTTCCTTCCAGGAAATCTTACTGGACAGCATATTTTTTTCTTTCTTTCTTTCTTTCTTTCTTTCTTTCTTTCTTTCTTTCTTTCTTTCTTTCTTTCTTTCTTTCTTTCTTTCTTTCTTTCTTTCTTTCTTTCTTTCTTTCTTTCTTTCTTTTCCTTCTTTCCTTCTTTCCTTCTTTCCTTCTTTCTTTCCTTATTTCTTTCTTTCATTTTTCAAGTATTCATTGAGTGCCTATTATGTGCCAGTCACTGTTCTAGACACTGAGATATGGAATAGACTAGTTACTGCCCAGATGGAGCTTACCTGTCTAAGGGGAACTGATGTTTCATGTGTCCATAGCTCCCTATGCATGTCTCCATCACAGTCCACAGTCTCTGGGTACTATATTCATAGGTTTAGACTACAAGATCCTTGAAAATATGAAAGAAGCATATCTCATTAGACTTTGTATCCCCAGCACCTTGCCTGTTGCCTGGAATATAGAAGGTATGCAGTAAATGTTTATTTCAAGTGAGTAAATATCAGGAATTAGAAGACCCGGCTTTCGTGTTGAGTTCCCCTTCCCACAAATGTGAGAAATAAAGGATTTAGTCACATGACACTATCAACATTAAGTGGTTTATTTTGTGAAATTTATAACAAGACAGGTTGTTTTAGGTGCTGCTTTGCATTTGTTGACAGACATAGAAGATATCGGAATTTGAATACATGCAGAAAGCTAACCACATTCTTCTAGCTAATAAGAATAGACATGAATCGCTGCATATAATATGCATAAGAAAGTACTACATACTGAGATATAATCCTAACATGGCCAAGGGTAAGCCTGGGAATGACTATGGCCAGCTGAGTAACCTCTCTGCCTTCCAACAGCCTGTGGTTTATGAGTCTTGTGGAAATGTGCAGAGAGAAAAACGAAGCCAAAATCCATCGAATTCTCTTTCCATTTAAAGATATTTTCTTCCACTTACTCCATTCCCAAGAGAGGGCCACTTAAACGTAATCTTTGAATATTGCAGGAGTTAGTATAACAAACTATATGCAGACTGAAGAATGTGTTTTTTCTGTAAGATGATATTAGTTCAGGGGCTAAGGAACCAAAACGACAAGTGAGAAGTTCCCAAAGGACAAAGGAGCAGATTAAGAGGCAAGAAAAGAAATGTGGAGACAAATTTCTTTTTATTTTTTATTTTTTATTTTTTATTTTTTATTTTTATTTTTTATTTTTTTATTATACTTTAAGTTCTAGGGTACATGTGCATAACGTGCAGGTTTGTTACCTATGTATATTTGTGCCATGTTGGTGTGCTGCACCCATCAACTCGTCAGCACCCATCAATTCATCATTTATATCATGTATAACTCCTCAATGCAATCCCTCCCCCCTCCCCCCTCCCCATGATAGGCCCCAGTGTGTGATGTTCCCCTTCCCGAGTCCAAGTGATCTCATTGTTCAGTTCCCACCTATGAGTGAGAACATGCGGTGTTTGGTTTTCTGTTCTTGTGATAGTTTGCTAAGAATGATGGTTTCCAGCTGCATCCATGTCCCTACAAAGGACGCAAACTCATCCTTTTTTATGGCTGCATAGTATTCCATGGTGTATATGTGCCACATTTTCTTAATCCAGTCTGTCACAGATGGACATTTGGGTTGATTCCAAGTCTTTGCTATTGTGAATAGTGCTGCAGTAAACATACGTGTGCATGTGTCTTTGTAGTAGAATAATTTATAATCCTTTGGGTATATACCCAGTAGTGGGATGGCTGGGTCATATGGTACATCTAGTTCTAGATCCTTGAGGAATTGCCATACTCTTTTCCATAATGGTTGAACTAGTTTACAATCCCACCAACAGTGTAAAAGTGTTCCTATTTCTCCACATCCTCTCCAACAACTGTTGTTTCCTGATTTTTTAATGATTGCCATTCTAGCTGGTGTGAGATGGTATCTCATTGTGGTTTTGATTTGCATTTCTCTGATGGCGAGTGATGATGAGCATTTTTTCATGTGTCTGTTGGCTGTATGAATGTCTTTTTGAGAAATGTCTGTTCATATCCTTTGCCCACTTTTTGATGGGGTTGTTTGTTTTTTTCTTGTATATTTGTTTGAGTTCTTTGTAGATTCTGGATATTAGCCCTTTGTCAGATGAGTAGATTGCAAAAATTTTCTCCCATTCTGTAGGTTGCCTGTTCACTCTGATGGTAGTTTCTTTTGCTGTGCAGAAGCTCTTTAGTTTAATTAGATCCCGTTTGTCAATTTTGGCTTTTGCTGCTGTTGCTTTTGGTGTTTTAGACATGAAGTCCTTGCCCATGCCTATGTCCTGAATGATACTACCTAGATTTTCTTCTAGGGTTTTTATGGTATTAGGTCTAACATTTAAGTATCTAATCCACCTGGAATTAACCTTCGTATAAGGAGTAAGGAAAGGATCCAGTTTCAGCTTTCTACTTATGGCTAGCCAATTTTCCCAGCACCATTTATTAAATAGGGAATCCTTTCCCCATTTCTTGTTTCTCTCAGGTTTGTCAAAGATCAGATGGCTGTAGATGTGTGGTATTATTTCTGAGGACTCTGTTCTGTTCCATTGGTCTATATCTCTGTTTTGGTACCAGTACCATGCTGTTTTGGTTACTGTAGCCTTGTAGTATAGTTTGAAGTCAGGTAGCGTGACGCCTCCAGCTTTGTCCTTTTGACTTAGGATTGTCTTGGCAATGTGGGCTCTTTTTTGGTTCCATATGAACTTTAAAGCAGTTTTTTCCAATTCTGTGAAGAAACTCATTGGTAGCTTGATGGGGATGGCATTGAATCTATCAATAACCTTGGGCAGTATGGCCATTTTCACGATATTGATTCTTCCTATCCATGAGCATGGTATGTTCTTCCACTTGTTTATGTCCTCTTTGATTTCACTGAGCAGTGGTTTGTAGTTCTCCTTGAAGAGGTCCTTTACATCCCTTGTAAGTTGGATTCCTAGGTATTTTATTCTCTTTGAAGCAATTGTGAATGGAAGTTCATTCCTGAATTGGCTCTCTGCTTGTCTGTTACTGGTGTATAAGAATGCTTGTGATTTTTGCACATTAATTTTGTATCCTGAGACTTTGCTGAAGTTGCTTATCAGCTTAAGGAGATTTTGGGCTGAGACAATGGGGTTTTCTAAATATACAATCATGTCATCTGCAAACAGGGACAATTTGACTTCTTCTTTTCCTAACTGAATGCCCTTGATTTCTTTCTCTTGCCTGATTGCCCTAGCCAGAACTTCCAACAATATGTTGAATAGGAGTGGTGAGAGAGGGCATCCCTGTCTTGTGCCAGTTTTCAAAGGGAATTTTTCCAGTTTTTGCCCATTCAGTATGATATTAGCTGTGGGTTTGTCATAAATAGCTCTTATTATTTTGAGGTACGTTCCATCAATACCGAATTTATTGAGCGTTTTTAGCATGAAGGGCTGTTGAATTTTGTCAAAAGCCTTTTCTGCATCTATTGAGATAATCATGTGGTTCTTGACTTTGGTTCTGTTTATATGCTGGATTATGTTTATTGATTTGCAAATGTTGAACCAGCCTTGCATCCCAGGGATGAAGCCCACTTGATCATGGTGGATAAGCTTTTTGATGTGCTGCTGAATCCGGTTTGCCAGTATTTTATTGAGGATTTTTGCATCCATGTTCATCAGGGATATTGGTCTAAAATTCTCTTTTTTTGTTGTGTCTCTGCCAGGCTTTGGTATCAGGATGATGTTGGCCTCATAAAATGAGTTAGGGAGGATTCCCTCTTTTTCTATTGATTGGAATAGTTTCAGAAGGAATGGTACCAGCTCCTCCTTGTACCTCTGGTAGAATTCAGCTGTGAATCCATCTGGTCCTGGACGTTTTTTGGTGGGTAGGCTATTAATTGTTGCCTCAATTTCAGAGCCTGCTATTGGTCTATTCAGGGAGTCAACTTCTTCCTGGTTTAGTCTTGGGAGAGTGTAAGTGTCCAGGAAATTATCCATTTCTTCTAGATTTTCTAGTTGATTTGCGTAGAGGTGTTTATAGTATTCTCTGATGGTAGTTTGTATTTCTGTGGGGTCAGTGGTGATATCCCCTTTATCATTTTTTATTGCATCTATTTGATTCTTCTCTCTTTTCTTCTTTATTAGTCTTGCTAGCGGTCTGTCAATTTTGTTGATCTTTTCAAAAAACCAACTCCTGGATTCATTGATTTTTTGGAGGGTTTTTGTGGAGACAAATTTCTAAGGCATATTATGTCATTTACTCTGTGTTTAATTACTAAAGAAGATGTGACAATTTTATTTATCAAATCTATTTATTAGATACTGTTATAGACTGAATATGTATGTCCCTCCAAGTGTCATATGTTGAAACCTAATCCCCAATGTGGGAACTTTGGTAGGTGATCAAGCCATGAGAACAGAGCTTTCATGACTGGGATCAGTGCCCTTACAAAAGAAATTCTGGTCCGGGCATGGTGGCTCACGCCTGTAAACCCAACACTTTGGGAGGTTGAGGTGGACAGATCACTTGAAGTCAGGAGTTCAAGTGAGCCTGGCCAACATGGTGAAACCCTGTCTCTACTAAAAACACAAAAAATTAGCTGGGTGTAGTGGTGGGTGCCTGTAGTCCCAGCTACTTGGGAGGCTGAGACAGGAGAATTGCTTGAACCCAGGAGGCGGAGGTTGCAGTGAGCCGAGATCGCACTGCTGCACTCCAGCCTGGGCAACAGAGCAAGATTCTGTCTCAAAAAGAAAAAGAAAAAAAAAAAAAAAAAAAGCTGTGTGGTGGCAGGCACCTGTAATCCCATCTACTCAGGAGGCTGAGCCAGGAGAATTACTTGAACCTGGAAGGAGAATGTTGCAGCAAGCCGAGATCATGCCACTGCCCTCCAGCCTGGGTAACATAGGGAGACCCTGTCTCAAAAAGAGGAGGAGGAGGAAGGGGAAGGGGAGGGGGAGGGGGAGGATAGGGAAGGGGGAGGAGGAGGAGAAGGAGGATGATTCTGGAGAGCTCCCTTACCCCCTCCACTGTGTGAGGACCCAGCAAGATGACAACTGTCTATGAAGCAGGAAGTGGGCCTTTACCAAACACTGACTCTACCAGCACTTTGATCTAGGACTTCCAGCTTCCAGAACTGTGAGAAATAAATTTCTGTTGTTTTTAAGGCGCCCAATCTTGAGTAGTTTGTTATATCAGTCCAAAGTGACTAAGACAGATACCTATTATTCATTTATTAAGTACCTACTGTGCTAGACACTCTCCTAGGAGCTGGAGAGACATGGACCCTGCCCTCTGGTAACTTCTATTCTGGTGAGGAAAACAGAAAATAAACAACTAAACCAGTAAATACGGTGATTGTAGATCATAATAAATGCCATGAAGGTGATACTAGAGAGCCATGCCCAAGAAAGTATCTGGGGAGGGGATAGTGCTAGATGAGGTTTGGCTGTAAGAAAAGGTGTCCTGCGGAGTTAACATCTGAATCCAAGTCTGAACCATAAGAAGGAGCCCACTGTTAATGGCTTCAAGTGGAAGAACATTCTAGGAGGGTGGAAGAGCAAGACCAAAACCCCCGAGGCAGGTGCAGGTTTGGCATGTTCACAGGACAGAAAGCAGGCCAGTGTCACTGGCAGGCAGTGATTAAAGGGTAGAGGAGGTAGGCATCAGATCCAATAGAGCCTTGAGGATGAGGCAAGGATTTTAGATTTTCTTCTGGAGCTAGTGAAAGTCACTGGAGAGTTTTGGGAGAGTATTGACATTATCTGGAGCAAAGGACTAGTGAATGCCATACATGTTTTGCAGCCACTCCTATCTCAGAGTATTCATGTCATTAGTTTCTGTTGAATGTATTTTCAAATCAAAATCAAAGCACATGGATTGACAAGTTTACGTGTGTTTCTAGGGTGCCCAGGAGAGAATATTTTAGATTAGAACTGTTTGGAGAAAACTTTGTCTCTAATTGTACCTAGCTGCATGCATCCTGTCATGGTGCTGGATTCTTGGTCCTATATGATTTATAGCAAGTGTTTCCTAAGTGCTATTGAGTAGCAATTTCAAGGAGTTCCCAGAAGGGGTTGGGAGCAGATAAGGCAGCAGTGCTCATTAGCACAAGTTGTGTTCAGCATGAGCCCCATCCCTGTCACTGGGCTGCAATGAGATGGATGTAAATGCCCAGCCCTTCCCACCCTCTTCTCACCTCTCCCACTATCACCGTTCCATTTGCACCTCACTGCTTCTCTCCACACCCTATTAGCACTATTCCATTTCTGGATTAATTGGAGGAAAAGTGTTACCAACATTTCAGCTTTCTTCTCAGTAACAATCTAGGATTTTGATAACACTGATATTTCTCTTGCTCTCCTACCCGTCCATATCCTCCTTCCTTCCCTCCCTGTCTCAGCTCCTCCTTCTCTAGTAGAGGCTCACTCAGGACTCCAGGAAGTCTTATATTAAAAATGTTTAAAATCCCCTGTGATAGAGAAATGTAGTTTCTGAAAAAGAAGATCAATCATCAATTTATGTAAATCATGGGATGAAGACTTATAAAAACTTAAAAATATTTTATAAAAAGAGAGTTGTGATATGTTTTCTAACCCAAAAATAGCAGGATTGCTGCAATGCCAGCTGTAATGTGGCAGCCACTTTGCCTTACATGGTTATTTTATATCCATTGCTTCCTCCCCCAATTTATTGAAGACTTTTATCATACCAGGCACAGTGCTAGATACTGAGGGTGCTATAAGATGGTAAAGACACACTTCCTCCCCTTTAGAAGTAAACATTCAATGTGGCGAGAGGGAGCCCACAAGGGAGCACCGTGCAACAGAGTCTGTCTGTAACAAGGATATTAAAGAGGTAACACTGAGGAATGAGTGGGAGAGTAATTCCAACCCAGGCCTTGAGGCGGTCTAATAGAGGAAAAGGGATTTGAAAAAAGACCAGATGACTCCATCTCTAAATGCTTTAAGGCAGGCCCAGACCTCTTTTCTCCATTAGCACTAAATCCATATTATAGGTGGTAGAGGGCTGATTCTGGCTCTGTGGGATCAAGAGGTATGTGTTTGGATTTGGATGCAGTTTGCACATGCAGCAAGATTGTATAGTGATTGTGAGTGGGCACTCTTGAGCCAGGCTGTCTGGGTTACAATCCTGCCTCCGTCACTTCTCTGTAAGTGAATTTTGACAAGTAACTTAATATTTCTTTTTCTTTTTTTTTTTTTTTTTGAGACAGAGTCTTGCTCTGTCGCCCAGCCTGGAATGTAGTGGTGCAATCTTGGCTTACTGCAACCTCCACCTCTTGGGTTCGAGCGATTCTCTTGCCTCAGCCTCCTGAGTAGCTGGAACTACAAGCACCCACCACCATGCCTGGCTAATTTTTGTATTTTAGTAGAGACAGTGTTTCGCCATATTGGCCAGGCTGGTCTCGAACTCCGGACCTTGTGATCCACCCCCCACTCAGCCTCCCAAAGTGCTGGGATTACAGGCGTGAGCCAACGCGCCCAGCCTAACTTAAGATTTCTACTCAGCTTTCTTGACTGTACATGGAACAATAATATTGCCTACCTAGTAGTGCTTTTGTGAGGAGTATGTAAAGCACTTAGAATAGTCCATGAAATCTTAATAAGCACTTAAGATGTTCATGATTGTTAATTCTAGCAAGCCCACTGTCAAAGCAGTATGTGAGAGTCAGCTTTGTTTAGTCCCAATGGAACGGCAATTTTTTTCATCTTTACTCTTACACAGATGTCCCTCCGCCCCCACCAACCCCACCCCAGGAAGGCATAGCCTTGTTTTCTAGCACTGGAAGGATAAGGAAAGCAACAAGAACCAGCAGCTGACGCCACCAGACACACTGTGGCTTCTGCCTGTACAGGCAACTACTAAAATCAGGGTCATTTGAGGGACTGCTGATCCATTTGGGAACAAGCATTGTCTGTAATCCAGGCTGAAATATAGGTGGGATAGTATTTTCACATGTATGTTAATGCTCTTTTGAGACAATCAAATACATTTTTATTTAATTCCCTTCACAGTAGCCTTTAGCTACCATGGTTTCTTGATGTAGATGATAAACTTTATAGTATGATTATTTCTTACATTTTAAAAAATAATTAAAGGATTGTCCTGCTCAAAATATGTATTCCTCTAATTGAAAAAGTATTTGTTTCTACTTGAGAAGCATTTACCAAAAAAAGAACAAGAAAAGTATTTGTTAAGTGGTTACTATATGGTAGGTGCCATGCTAGGCTTTAAGGACATAAGAGTGGATGCAATACAGCCTGTCTCTTAAAAGATTTATAATTATGCAGCTACAACACAGCATGCTGAGCTGCTGTGTAAGGACTAAGCCATGTTATAAGGACACAGAAGAAGAGCGCCTAACCCGGGGCGGCTTCCCAGATAAAGTCTGTCTAACGTTGGAACCTTTGGCCCAGAGTAGTGTATCAATGCTAAGGGTTCTGTGAACCGTTGTTGAGGAAGGAGGGGTTTCTTTTCCCAGGCTGAGAAGAACCCTGACTCATACCTTCCCCTTGTGTCTCTCTCACTGCCCTGTTGCCGCCACTACTTGCTCCTCCTCAGAGCCTCACCACCCACCACTATGGCCCCCTAGACAGTTGAACTAGGGCCCACAGGCCAAGTAGCACATCCCGCTTACAAGACATAGGAGCAGCCCCTTTCTGTCTAGTTCTGCCCTCACTGGCCCTCTCTTGGCTGCTGCTGGCCCCACCTTCCTGCCTCTGAGTCCTCCGTGTGCTCCTACCTCTCTCAGATAAGGAACTGGCCCCTGGAAGGCAGCTGCCACGTCCCTAAGCAAGGTCAGCCCTTTGTTCTCTTCCAGAGAACTAGGCCATCTTTCTTGCTGCCCCACATTGCAAGAACTGTAAGGGAAGGGAAAGGGAGCTCCAAGCTAAGCCAAGAGGGTTAGGAAAGGGAATAAGTACAAGTTGTTTAAAAAAAAACACAGTAACATAAAATAAATGTAATAAGTACAAGTTGTTTAAAAAAAAACACAGTAACATAAAATAAATGTAGGGCACTCTGGGAATATAGAGGAAGGAGCTGATAATTCTGACACTGTTTCAGAATTAGATTCAGGGCAGTTTTACTGCTACTCACTCTCTCTACTTTCCATGAGATACGGTGGTCAGCTAGGCTGATGCTTCCATGTCACTTGACACAGTGTCCGTATTTCTAGAGAGTGGACATTTCTGTCACTGCTCTGCCCTACTGTGGGTCAGTGTGTTTCAGGAGCCTGCCATCCTTTCTTTGGTCAATCTCTTTTGTTTCACTCTTATTCTAGTTTAACTAAAAGGTAGTCTTAAACTGCTCAGTAATCCTGTAGAACTAGTCATGTTATTTCAGAAAGAAAAACAACCGTGTGTGTGTGTGTGTGTGTGTGTGTGTGTGTGTGTGTGAGAGAGAGAGAGAGAGAAAGAGAGAGAGAGAGAGAGAGAGAGAAATTTGGGTTGCTGAGGGAAAGGCAAAGAAAGTGAAACTTAAGGGAAAAGGAGGTAAGCCCCCAAAATGCTTGGTTTCACTTGACTTGTTTTTTTAATTGGGCTTTAGAGGAAAGGGTTCTACCCAAGGATGGGAAATGCACATCCAAGAAAAGGTCTAAAAAAGGATTATACCCTATGACCTTGATTTTATTAACATTATGCTCTAATCAACCAATAAGTTAAGAGATGAGAGGACATTTCAATCAATTATGGTCATATGAAGTCGATGTCTTTTTCCATAGTGGCAACTTTCTAAAGGTCAAAAGAGCATTTTAAAATGCTTTCTTTTGGATGCATTTATTGGCAACCCTGCCTTGATATTGATGGATAGAGTCATTTAATTTCCTTCCTCTGCATTCATTCAAATCCTGCCTGGAAGGTGGGAGGAGTTATTTATATAAATGTGAGCTGGGAGGGAGGCGGCTCCACGGCTTGCCATCTAATTGCATGCAGAATCCTGGCACCTCTTGCTGCTTCCTCACCATGTGTCTGATACCAGAGACATGAAATTATGAATAAATGAATAATTGGCTCAGCCTCTACAGGACATGACACATGTTTTTCATGAATATTATAATTATTATTTTTTATTTGAGAGAAAATTAAACCTGAGTTCTGGCATTAATTTCCACTGTCTTCCTCTGGCAGCACAAATTATTTGTTTCTACAATGCAGAAAAACATAGCTCTCTTTGTGGTATGTTTTGTAAGCCTAATCCATTTTCTACGGAAATCCTTGCTGTCTGCTGTTGTTACCACTCACTTGTATGGATTCCAATTGATAATTCCAGACTGTTCAGGTTTTATACCACTTTCTGTATTCTCTTTTCTCCATGTTAGGTTAAAGTGTCATACGTTCAATATGGCCTTTCCTTTGCATTTTCTGCGACATCCAACACCATGCCTTATATACAGTGATGCTCATTAAATGCTTATCAAATAAGTAAGAGCTTCCTGGAATGTTAAGGTTGATCTTTCTACCAGCATTTGGAATTCTACACGTTAACCACAGAAATCAGACATGTCAACAAATACTTCCTTTACTTAATAAACACATAGGTTTCTCCCCACTCTCTCCCTCACAGAGTAAGCTCCAGCTGCACTAGCCTTTCTGCTAGTTCTTAAGCATACCAAATGTATTCCTGCCTGAGGTCAGGGCAATAAAAGAGTGATCACAGCTGGGCACGGTGGCTCACACCTATAATGCCTGCACTGTGGGAGGCCGGGGTGAGCAGATCACAAGGTCAGGAGTTCAAGACCAGCCTCACCAACATGGTTAAACTTCATCTCTACTAAAAATTCAAAAAAATTAGCTGGGCGTGGGGGTGTGTGCCTGTAATCCCAGCTACTCAGGAGACTGAGGCAGGAGAATCACTTGAACCCAGGAGGCAGACGTTTCAGCGAGCCAATATTGTGCCACTGTACTCCAGCCTGGGGGACAGAGTGAAATTCTGTCTCAAAAAAAAAAAAAAAAGGAGTGATCAGTTTCAACATGTTTTGCATTTATATGGGCAATGTTGACAAATGTATCTCTTGAAAGAAGCATATCTCCTTTCTTGAAGGACAGTGTCCTGTATGGGCAACCGTCTAGCATTTTTTCTTCATTAATCTTTTTGCATTCACATTTACTTTGGAGTGCTAAAGAAAAATTTATTTTGACGCTTGTTAAAACAGTAAGAAAAACTTTATTCAGGACCACTACATTTGATGTCAAGACAATTGTGAAAGATGAGAGAAATCGTGCTTAACTCTGAATACAACAAAGAGAGTCAGTTGAGGACTTAACAGCCAACAAGGACAGTGAAGGGTGAGTGAATAGTAAATTACTAAGAGGAGATAGGAAAAGTGGAGTGGTATGATTCTTGCTAAAACAACAGGACTCTTGCTGAAGGCAGGCTAAGGACTCAAAGAATGAGGAACTTGATCAGAAAATGAAGGTGATAAGATACCAAGTGGGGATTCTCTCTAAAGTGGCTTAACAGGATTCTTGTTGAAACTCATCTTGCCTGGCCAAAAGCAGAACCCAAGGATGAGACCTCATTGAAAAAAGAGTGGTTGGGTCTGGTGGCTCACGCCTGTAATCCCAGCATTTTGGGAGGCCGAGACGGGCGGATCACAAGGTCAGGAGATCGAGACCATCCGGGCTAACACGATGAAACCCCGTCTCTACTTAAAATACAAAAAATTATCCGGGCGTGTTGGCGGGCGCCTGTAGTCCCAGCTACTCTGGCGGCTGAGGCGGGAGAATGGCGTGAGCCCGGGAGGCGGAGCTTGCAGTGAGCCGAGATCGCTCCACTGCACTCCAGCCTGGGCAACAGAGCGAGACTTCATCTCAAAAAGAGCTCGTCTGAAGTTTTATCAAGAAGAGAGTCTCTGTTAGGAATCTCTTTCAGTCTTTTCCCAGCCTATTGAGTATCATTTTCTCCCAAGACAATAGAACAGAGTGGTGTCTAGTGATTATTTTTAAGCAAGTCATTATCATGGTTTAAATTATAAATGTCAAGCCTTGTTATTGATATATGCATAAATATACTCACCCCTCCATACATTTCTGGGCACAGCCAGTATGCTTTCATAAAAAATGTTGCATTTCTCTCATATTATTTCAACCTATTTCTAATATTGTTTACCCCAAATATAAATATAGCTTTTTATTTTTTCTTTAAATTTTTTGGTTTAAGGTTTCAAAAAACAGTTGATCTTTTCTCACATTTCATAAAATTAGATGGTTGTAATTGAAGAACTTCTCTTCATGACTGTAGTTTAGACTGAACACAGAAAATATCTTTACATTATTCTATGATGTAGAAAGTGTACACATTTATATTATTGGACAATTTAATCTAATGCCATTGTACAAATAGGTTTGACCAAAAACAATGCATGAAGAGGCAATGTGTATTCTCGGCCATCCTCCCTTTCTGAGTCTCTGTATTCTGTTCCAGGAGTCCATGCAATTCTTCCATTCTATGCCCAAACTACCCTTGGTCTTCCCATACTGCTCTTTCTTTAAAATCCTCTTCTAGATATCATGAAGACCAAAACACCTGAATAAAATTTCCACAAGACAATAGTGACTTGCTGGTCTACATGTTATGAGATATTTTTATTCTGTAGTAGTCTCGGGCAATGTGTAATAAATTGAAGTGAAAATTTTGAGCAGATGGAGTCTTCCAGCAACCCCTCAAATTACAGCTCATTGATTTGTAATTTTGACTCCACTTCTGACCCTGACGATAAATACTTTGCAAAAAATGTGAAGCGCATAAACGCACAATTTGACCATACCTCTATGGGCCAATGTCTATTTTTCCTATTATCCTCTTTATTCTTTTTTTTCTTTTTTTTTTTTTTTTTTGAGACAGGGTCTCACTCTGTCACCCAGGCTGGAGTACAGTGGTGCAATCTCAGCTCAATGCAACCTGCACCTCCTCGTGCCTCAGCCTCCTGAGTAGCTGGGACTACAGGCATGTGCCACCAAACTTGACTAATTTTTGTATTTTTAGTAGAGATGGGGTTTTACCATTTCAACCAGTCTGGTCTCGAATTCCCAATCTCAACTGATCTGCCCACCTTGGCCTCCCAAAATGCCGGGATTACAGGCATGAGCCACCACACCCGGCTTCATCTTTATTCTTTACCCTATTTTATTCTTCCTCTTCTGTGGAAGACTGTGAGCTCCTAGTAGACAGGGTTCATACTTCTCCATTTGTGTACATGTTTTTAGAATTCAATCAAATTATAAGCTTGAATGAGGCTCTTATCTTCGCTGTTGTTCAAAAGTAGAGAAAAGACAAAAAAATCTAAAATTGATATTTGATTTACCATGTTTGTTTGTTTTTTTTGTAATAGATACCTGTGAAGTGAGTTTTTAAATCATTATTTATTTCTTTTATTTTTTCTGAAAATATCTTTAATATAAATATCTTAAAATTGATTGAATATCTGTTACCTTTAAAGTGATTTGACACAGATTCTTGGTAAAGTATTCTATAAGAATAAAACAGGCCTCTAAGGCAACGTGACCACTATGAGCCAACCGTGACTTAAATCACTGAAAGACATAAAAAAACTTCATAATTTTCAATCATATTAGCCTCATTCTACATAACTCCTTTCAAGATTCTCAAGTTCAATCTTCTTCTGCAATGATCTCAAATAATTTTCAAATAATATTAGATTCCAAATAACTTCAAGCTCTCTGAAAAGTGTGAGAATAATGCTGTCATATTCCCATAGTACGCTTATATTCATCTAGATTCCCTATTGTTAATATTTTACATTTGTGTTATCAGCTACTTATCCTTCTCTCTTCTTCTTTCTCTTTCTCAATAAATAGTTGATAGATAGAGGCACATATCTGTGTGTGTATGTCCTGTTGCATCAATTTACTTTCTTCTTCTTCTTCTTTTTTTTTTTTTTTTTTGAGATGGAGTTTCACTCTGTCACCCAGGCTGGAGTGCAATGGTGTGATCTTGGCTCACTGCAGCCTCTGCCTCCTGGGTTCAAGAGATTCTCCCGCCTCAGCCACCTGAGTAGCTGGGATTACAGGTGCGCACCACTACACCTGGCTAATTTTTGTATTTTTAGTAGAGATGGGGTTTTACCATGTTGGTCAGGCTGTTTTCGAGCTCCTGACCTCATGATCAGACCTCCTCGGTCTCCCAAAGTACTGGGATTACAGCCATGAGCCACTGCGCCCGGCCAACCAAATTTACTTTCTAGTACGTGGTAGAAAGGCAATAAAGTTATAAACTAATTTTCAAAAGATAATTTCAGAAATCTATATAAGAAAGCTATAAATGGTTTAGATAAAATAAACTAAGTGACACATTACGTTATATGTGTGTGTGCCTGTGGGTCTGTGTCAAATATCTCTCTTATTGACAAACATATCTCTTGAAATATTCACATCTCCTTTCTTAGAGGATATGGCACTGTCTGAACAACAGCCTGGTGTTCTTCGAAACAATCATTTTGAACCGGCAGTTCCTTTGGAATCACTCTCGATCTTTTCTCAGCCTCTTGAGCGTGACTGTGTATCAAAGTAGTAGAGTGGCGCCTAATAGCTCTTGAGCAGATCATTCAACCTGGTTTAAGTTGTGAATTTTGACTCAAAAGTAGATGAAAATTAACTACTTGAAAATATATTACAGATATTATGGCTCTTTACCCCTAAATAGTTTGGTGTATGGTTCCTAAGAACAAGACCATTCTCTTTTATAACCATAAAACAATTATTAAAATCAGGAGAATAACATTGATACAATACTATTACTTAATATACAGACCTTATCCATTGGCATCTTTCTCTATTCTATCTTTTGTAGCAACAAAAAGGAAAAAGTCTGCAAATATTTGATTTTTACTTAATTTTTCATATATTTTAAGCTCTTTAAGTAACTTTTAAAACTTTTAAAACGCATTAAAGTGTTTGTGGGCTGCCATGTATCAAACTTTAACATGTGTATTACTAGGCTGGGCGCGGTGGCTCAAGCCTGTAATCCCAGCACTTTGGGAGGCCGAGACGGGCAGATCACGAGGTCAGGAGATCGAGACCATCCTGGTGAACACGGTGAAACCCCGTCTCTACTAAAAAAAAATACAAAAAACTAGCCGGGCAAGGTGGTGGGCGCCTGTAGTCCCAGCTACTCGGGAGGCTGAGGCCGGAGAATGGTGTAAACCCGGGAGGCAGAGCTTGCAGTGAGCTGAGATCCGGCCACTGCACTCCAGCCCGGGCGACAGAGCGAGACTCTGTCTCAAAAAAAACAAAAACAAAACAAAAAAACATATGTATTACTTTTTAAAAATAAAGTGACCTTAAAGTGTCTTCTGCTACCTTATTGAATTAAAAAGCATAACATATAATAGTATTCATTCATTTGTCCACCCATCCATTTAGCAGTACTAGTAGTGCTGGACATCTATATAGCACTGAGACAGGATGAGACATTAACAGGATGAGATGACCTGTTAATAGACTGTGATCATTCTATAAATATTGCAGAATTCATAGAAATAAACCTAGAAGCTGAGGCTGATAAAACACTACAACTGGCCAGAATCATTCACTTAAAATCAAATCATCTTCATCAATTTCTGGATGATTTTGTTAAAATCAAACATTATAACTTAGAAGTTGGAAAACATGGTTTCTATTTTAAAATATTTTAAAATAAATACCATTTTTCTCTTGTTGTTGAGATTTTACATAAGATTTTGTATTAAAAAAAGGTTCTGTTTCTAATAATGCTTAAAAATGACTTATCTAGACCTGTAGTTTCTGGATGTTTTTGGTCACACATCAAATATGTTTTTAAAAAATTTTTATATCTCTAATGCATATGTGCTGGTTTATTTATAAAAGTATATACTAGTATACTAGTATTACATGTTTATTATAAAACTTACCAAAAATAAAATTTTAAAGAGCCAAATAAAAATAAATATAAATAAATTTTGAATAGTTTTTTTTCACTTCAACGAATTATCTTGAACAATCCTTGGGGTTCTTGCACCATGTTTTTGTTGGGCCAGGACTTATCTTCAAGGCTGAACTATTTTATGTTTTATTATCTATTCCAGGTTATTGTTTTATGGTGGTGACTACTACTATAGTACATAGACCTGTATAAAGGTCATATTTTTCTTGAGGAATGCTCATTCATTTCCATATTTGCATATATTCCTAGGTAAGGATGATTTCCTGGGATGTACTCATTTATTTCATATTTGTTTGTAAATATTTGTGCACTACAGTGTGACTTACATTTTTTGCTTGTCATAAAGTTTAAGATAAGACACTTCAGGAAACATTTGTGCTAAAGGTAAAGAATAATGAATTAAAGAGGTGACTAAATGGAAAGCTATTTTTACCATAAACAATGCCACTCATTCAGTCCTCCTAGATGATGATTTTACATATTAAGAAGATATAGATAGGAAGGAGTATTTCTTCTAAACTAGTTGTAATTTCATGTTCATCACAATATGTGATAAGGAAATAGGGAAAAAAAAAACAGCTAAAGGCTATATATGTGTCTGTCAAACATTTGTAAAATTGTTTAGGCCATAGCACTTGGAAGTTAACTCGATTATCAAATGTCTGAGGCAAGTGCTGGTGCTCTTCATTTTTATGTGTCCTAATGTGAATTTGTAGAAATACGAGCTCAAATGTGTGTTAAATGAATGTTAGTGGGTTAATCAATGAATGAGACTTTACATCATTTCCAGCTTCAAAACAGATGATCTCCACTGTAAGCTGGGGACCTCCCTGTTGGCAGCTGCCAAACATCAAGCAGTAGAAATCTCAATCTGGGAGTTCAGATTAACAGAAGTAACAACCTGAATGCTTAACACATACAAGCTACCAGAACTTTTATATTCTCTTTGAAGTCTCCATTTTCATGATGCTAAATCTGTCCCCCCAGGTAGTCTCATACATCCATACTTTCCTCACACTCCTTATGTTAACAGTAAATTCAATTATGACGGTCTGACTTCTGACATTTTAAAACCGTTTGGTACATCAAGTACTGTGTTACGGTTTTCTTTACATTTCCTTTTTTTTTTTTTTTTCTTTGAGACAGAGTCTTGCTCTGTCGCCCGGGCTGGAGTGCAGTGGCCAAATCTCAGCTCACTGCAAGCTCCGCCTCTCGGGTTCACGCCATTCTCCTGCCTCAGCCTCTGGAGTAACTGGGACTACAGGCGCCCGCCACCTCGCCCGGCTAGTTTTTTGTATTTTTCAGTAGAGACGGGTTTTCACCGTGTTAGCTGTCCTGTCCAGCGGGATCGTTAACACAGACCTTGGAGGAGGGGGTGGGAATTTAGAGAGACAAGAGACACAAGAAATGGAGACAAGACAGTATCCTGATCAAGTCTCGTTTAATGGCGGCGGTGCAATGCCTTATATAGGCTGGCAGGGAAGAGGAAGGGCTCAGAGCAGGCGGGGAGAATAATGAGAGACGTCACCAGGCGCATGCTCGGTAGACTTAGTCTTTCCCGGGCACAGGAGGTTATCTACGCGCGCGCGGGAAAAGTTGATGATGAAGAACCAGGAAGTGCGCCATCTTGTCTCCACAATGCGGAGCTTAAGCAACAGAGGCCGCGGCAATTTCTGGGCCTCACGGCTCTGGACAGGTCCTCCTTTTTTATATTATTAGTCACTAGAAGATAGTCCCTTGGGAACTGCGCCTGTCTTAGGTTGGAGTGACACATCTCTTCACTGGTACCCGTCATGGGATTAGGCAGTAGCTATGACGGCCCTCCTGTCTTAGGTTAGTGAGAGATGACACTCTCTTACCCGTCATTGGCTGTCCAGTTCAGCGCACAGGGAAGGTGGTTTACGGCAAGCGTAAGTATAGACCATCGTGATCTTCTTGTTCCAGGCGATGATAATGGACCTGTATTGGTTTGGCTTGGATGGCCTCGATTTGTTGCTTAATGAATGTCATGAGCTTATTGAAGATTATAGGTCCCAAAGAGAGTAAGAGCAATAGGCAAAGCAGGGGGCCCAATAACGGTATAATATAGGGGAGGAGTCCATGGAACCCAGTCCAAAACGG
The DNA here is from genome assembly GCF_007565055.1 of Rhinopithecus roxellana. Lineage (NCBI taxonomy): Eukaryota > Metazoa > Chordata > Mammalia > Primates > Cercopithecidae > Rhinopithecus > Rhinopithecus roxellana. Next base: position 39,991,495 of record NC_044558.1, read on the forward strand.
GTTATCAGTCATTTCTTTTCGTCGTTTTTCTAGGTCTTCTTGTAGACACTTGATTTTATCTCTGACGATCCCGGACTTGTTGGCGTAGAAACAGCACTTTTCCTGTAGAGCTAAGCAGATACCTCCCTGTTCGGCAGTTAATAAATCTAGGCCTCTCCTATTTTGGAGCACTACTTCTGCCAGGGAATCTACTTGATCTTGTAGATCCTATATAGTACTTGAGATGGCCTGCATATCTGAGATCAATTGGCGAGACAATTTGGTGTATTGAGTAACAGAGACCCCTAGGCTTGAAACCCCAGTTGTTATGGCAGTAGTGATGCCTAGTCCTACAAGTAAGGGGATAAATTGTATTGCCCTTTTGGCTCTTCCCAAAAAGTGATCTATAGCTGGAATAGGTACAGGTTCATCTCCAGGGATAATGTCTATATCTGGCAGAAGAGTGGCTAAGACACAACGTCCTGTCCAGTTTACAGGCAAATAGGTATACGCTCTATTATTGCCACATATAAAAACTGAACTGTTTGGGGCACACAGCGATTGGGAAATATTTGTTGTGATGGAACAATTATTGAATTCAACGATTCCTACATCGATGTCGTAGGTGTTATTGAGGAAAGGGGAGTAGAAGCAAGGGGAGTTAGAAAATTCTAGGGGCTGCACTTGAAGGGGAGGAATTATGGTGCAGGAAGTATTGGATGTATAGTTTAAGTCATTGCTGGGTATGGCAAGAGGAACGGGATCTCCTAACGGTAAACATAGCCAGCAGTCATTGGCTAGACTAGAGTTGGAATTATTGAGCAGATTATGAGTAGCAGTGAGGAGGTCAAAAGTCTGGGCATCAATTTTTTCTTTCCCTCGGATTTTGGGCAGAGCCAAAGGGTGGTAGTGAATTTCTGGATATAGAGATTTTTGCAACTCTTCAAGTTTTTTGTATACCCTAATTTCTCGGACCTTGTCTTGTGGTCCTCCTCCGTCAGAGATACGAAGAGGGGGGTGAATATTCCAGTAGACAGGCTTTCCTACAATTCCAGTACAGCCAGCTGATACGAGGTTATTGGTATTTCCTAAAACTGTAGGGACATTACTGGCCCCTATAGTGGGGTTTCTAGTTCTTGTTAAGATAGCAGTATAGTATGTCTTATTGTCAGAGGTGCATTCTTGATAAGTGGTGTAGCAGGAGCTGTGCATAGTAGCCTTAAATGTGTCGCAAGGGCAAGTTGTAACACCCCCTCCGTCAGATATCCTAGGGGTTGACACACACCTCCATTTGAGGGAGTCACTAGGCAGGTATACTGTGTGAGCGGAGCAGGACACAGTTGAGAGGTACTTATTTGGAGGGGAGGTCACATATCCCCCATAGCAATCACAGGGCTTACCGTGCCGTTGTTGTATATGCGTAAGGGCCTCACGTGGATCACCGAAGCCGGCATGAACCTGGAATACTTGGCAAGTCATCACTAAGGTCCAGAGGGGCCTGTAGTTGGAGTTCATCTCTGTAATAGAAGGAAAAGGTACTCTCAGGGAGAGAGTTACTCCCTGGATTGGTTATTGTTAGGTACCTGTCTTACCAGTCGCTGTGGTAGCCATCTGGCTGCATCATGAGTTTGGGAAAAAACACAAACTGAGCCTCTTCCCCAGATTAACACTGGGTCTAGACCATGCCATGTGTTGTCTAATGGGTCTTTCCACTTAACCATGGCAATTTGTTTTTTGGAATCAGAATGCCAAAATCGATCAGCTGCTGATTTGTTCAGATCATCTAAATTTTAAAAATTCAAAATAAAGAGTGTGTGATTAAGAATGTTTCTAGGGGTGCGCTTAGTAGGGTACCATTCTCCCTTTTTTATTTTTTCAATGGTGGTTTTTAAGGATAGGTGAGCTCTTTCAACTATTCCTTGTCCTTGAGGGTTATAGGGAATTCCAGTAATGTGTTTTATTTGTAATTTAAGACAGAAGTCTTGGAAGGCTTTGGATGTATAGCCAGGACCATTGTCTGTTTTTAGTTGTTTAGGCTTCCCAACTATGGAAAAACAGTGTAGTAAATGAGCTATGACATGTTTGGTAGCTTCTCCTGTTTGTAAGGTGGCTAGTATAAATCCACTAAATGTATCTATACATACATGGACGTATTTTAAGTTACCGAATTCTGAATAATGGGTGACATCCATTTGCCAGATCATGTTGGGAACTAGTCCTCTTGGGTTAATTCCTAAGTGAGGGACTGGCAGGTATGTTATACGGGTCTGACATTGTTTAACTATTTGCCTTGCTTGTTCTCTAGTTATTTTAAACATCAGTCTCAAAGTTTGAGCATTAAGATGGTGTAAGGCATGAGTAGCCTGTGCTTGGGCTAGGTTTGTATTTGTAGATATGGCTACCATCTTGGTTGCCATATCAGCCAGTTGGTTGCCCTGGGATAGAGGTCCTGGTAATCCTGAATGAGCTCTAATGTGTCCAAGAAAGAAGGGTGTTGTTCTATTATGTATTAATTGTTGGCATTGTAAAAGTAACTTGGCTATATGTGACACATGCTTAATTTGTGCTACTGTCTCAAGTAGAGGTATTGAGTGAACTAAGTATGCACTGTCGGTATAAATATTAAGGGCCTGATTAGGGAAGGCTGACAGCACCGCGATTAGGGCCTGTAATTCTACTAACTGAGCCGAGGTATGGCTGGTTTTGAATTTAACAGTGGTGTCAGCAAAGGTATATGCAGCAGTTCCTGTGGATGACCCATCAGTGAATACTAATAAGGCATTGTCTAAAGGTGTTTTACTGATGACATGAGGAAAGACAAAAGCATGTAGTTTACAAAATTGGATAAGCTTATTTGGCGGGTAATGGTTATCTAAGTTACCAGCATAAGAGGCGCAAGCAATCGGCCACGTTTCAGTGTTTTGCATTAGCCAATGGATTTGTGGCTTAGAATAAGGTTGTATGATTGTAGAGGGTTCAATTCCAAAATATTTTTTGCTATTGTCTCTCCCTAGAATAATTAAATCTGCTATGGCATCATAATAGGGGAGTAATACCTTTTTGGGTGATGAAGGCAAGTGGACCCACATAATAGGGTTATTTTGCCAGAATAAACCAGTAGGTGTTAGTGTTGTGTTAAATATTAAAAGGGTTAATGGCTGTGAATAGTCTATGTTAGTAACAAATTGCTCAGCAATGGCCGCCTCTACTTTATTAGGTGATAAAAGAGCTTCTTTTGATAATGACCTAAGGGACTTAGGGTTGGGGTCACCTCTCAGGGTGTTGAATAAAGGTTTTAAGTCTCCCGTGGTGAGTTTTAAGTATGGCCGGAGCCAATTTATGTCTCCAAGGAGCTTTTGGAAATCATTGAGGGTTTGTAACTTATCTTTACGGAAAACTGCCTTTTGATTAGTAATTTTAGGTCCATTTATTTGAAAACCTAAATATGTATAAGGGTCTTGTAGTTGTATTTTTTCTGGAGCTATTTGTAACCCCGCTGTGGTTAGTTCTTGTCTGAGTTGCGCAAAACACTGTAAAACTTGTTCTCCCATTTTTCCTGCTATGAGGATATCATCCATGTAATGTATAATGTATATTTGTTTCCATGTCTCTCTAACTGAGTGTATGGCTGTAGCCACATATTTTTGACACAAGGTGGGACTGTTGGCCATACCTTGAGGTAACACTTTCCATTGGTATCGCTTCATTGGTTCTTTAAAATTTATAGATGGTAAGCTAAAGGCGAATCGTTTTTGGTCAGTAGGATGAAGGGGAATTGTAAAAAAGCAATCTTTAAGGTCTGTGATAATTTTAAAATATCCTTGAGGGATTGCTACTGGAGAGGGTAGTCTGGGCTGCAAGGCACCCATGAGGATCATAGTAGCGTTTACTGCCCTTAAATCTTGTAAGAGTCTCCACTTACCGGACCTTTTTCTGATAACAAATATGGGTGTATTCCAGGGAGAGTTACTCTCCGCAATATGCCCTGCCATTAGCTGTTCCTGCACTAACTGTTGGGCCGCAATTAGCTTTTCATTAACTAAAGGCCATTGATCAACCCAAACAGGCTCATCCGACTTCCATGTTATGGGGTCAGCGCACTTTTGGGGTGCAGGCATGTCAATGGCCGAAGCTAAAAATTTCCAAACCCCTTTGTGTTAGATTGTCCTAAGGCTGGAATAGGCTGTTGAATACCATTTTCCCTTTTTCCCAGTCCTTTTCCAGGGCTATAACCTTGGCCTAGCATTTGTGCAGTAACTATATCGTTAGGGCTGCACATCATAATTTTCATCTGGGAGAGTAGATCTCGGCCCCAAAGATTAACAGGCAATTGAGGGATAACAAATGGTTTAATGAGACCTGAGTTATTTTCTTTGTCTTTCCAGGTGAGGTATTTAGAGCTTTGTCTGGGATTACTGCTTTGCCCAATTCCTCTTAAGTTAGTTAAAGTCTCTGTGGTAGGCCAGTGAGAGGGCCAGTCCTCTTGTTTGATGATGGTTACATCAGCCCCTGTATCTATTAACCCTGTAAACAACTTGCCATCTAGCCACAAGGTCAGGGAGGGCTTTTGATTAGTAATTGGCTGTACCCAATATATGTCTGAAGATCCAAAACCTCCCGTTCCTCTGTTAGGATGTTGGATTTTATTAGTAGTTTTAACCAAAGGCAATAGGATGAATTGTGCTATTCTATCCCCTTGAGGAACAGTAATGATACTGTTAACAGCCCTGGCCATAATTTTAATTTCTCCAATATAATCGTTATCGATTACTCCTGGAAAGACTTGTAGACCTTTCATGGTGACACTGCTTCTTCCCAGGATTAATCCAAAGGTATCAGGAGGCAAAGGCCCATATATTCCAGTGCCTAAAGCTTGTGCTCCCATCTCAGGTGTTAATACTGTGTGGGAGGTGGAACAGAGGTCCAGTCCTGCACTTCCTGGGGTTGCTCTACTAAGTCTTGAAATGGATTGTTGCTGCTGGCTGGAACAAAACTGACCGCCCCATAAGCTTGTTTCGGGGCCTGGGGCTGGCCCCTCATCCCGTTTCCCTGTTGGGATGGTAAAGGATTTCCCTGACTGTCAGTTTTAGATTTACATTCATTAGCCCAATGTTTTCCTCTTTTACACCTTGGGCAAAGGCCTGGAACCTTTGCTTCGGAGTTTTTATTTGAATCCCCGCAGCAATCTTTTGCAAAATGTCCCCTTTTGCCACATTTAAAACACCCTCCTTTTTCTTTGTTCTTATTATTAAGGAAGTCTTTTACGGTTTGTCCACTGAAAGCTGCGGCCATTGCTAAACCCTGTTGATAGGAGGGCCCAATGTCTGAACAGAGATGGATATATCCAGTTAAGTCTGTTTTCTTTCTATAAGGTCGGATTGCCGCTTGACAAGCTGGATTGGCATTTTCATAAGCCAATTGTTTAACATAATCTACACCCCCCTCGGCATTACCAAAAATCCTTCCTGCGGTTGTTATGAGCCTATGTACAAAATCTGCGAATGGCTCATCAGGTCCCTGCTTGACTCCAGTGAGCGAAGCTCCTGGGTCTCCTTTAACAGGGAGTTTCCTCCAGGCTTTTGTAGCGGCCGCCTGGATTTGTGAAAATAGTCCAGGGTCATATTGCATCTGAGCATCAGTGTCGGTATAATTACCCGAGCCAGTTAACATATCAAAGTCCCAACCGTTTCCTGCCTGTTGGTTTCTTTTGGCTGTATCTCTGCAATTTTCAAAAAACTCTGATTTCCAAATCAAATGATCTCCCCCTGAGAGGACTGCTCTGACTAGTGTGTTCCAATCTGTTGGAGTAAGCCAGTTATCAGCCACAGACTCTACTATAGCAAGAGTGTATGGAGCAGTAGCTCCATATTGAGAAACAGCAGTTTTTAATTCTTTTATGACAGTGAAATCAAATCCATTATGATGCCTCCAGGCCTGACCCTGTCCATCTACAGTTTCAGTTACCGGGAAGATATCTTTAGGGGAGGATTCTTCCCTGTCTCGGCTAGTAGAAAATCTTCCTTTTGGGACATGTTGTCCGGGCTGCTGAGGTGGGCGAGGGAAGCCTCCCACATTCTCTGAATTAGTTACACTCTCATTTCCTGTTTTTAATTTTTGCAGCCTAATGATTAGTGACTGATGTAACTCTTCTAGCTTAATTTGCTCTTCAAGCTGAGCGATTTTTTCTTTGAGTTCCTCTTTTGGATTGACTACCGCCATTACGTTGGGTGCAGAAGCGCCACGTGTCCTGTTATAGGGAGGCGGACACGAGAAAAAGGGAGGCCAGTTAGGATTATGATATCTAGCTGCCTCTTCCTCTAAGTCATCCCAATTTACATCTGAAAGGTCAGGATTGTCGTTACTTTTATCTTTTCGTGATGTTTGCAGAATTAGGTATTTTTTGGGCCTTTTCTCGCCTAGCATCATTTTATCTTTTACAGAAGGAGCCTTGGCCCCCTCGTCATCACTTTCAAGAGAAATAAGATCTACTTCTTTGTCTGGCGGGGGGCTCCCGAGGTCGGTCTGAGAACTGACCTTTAAAATCTCCTCAGTCTGGGCGACCACAGCCATTACTTGTGGATCGGCCTCCTTTTTATCTATTAGATCCTTGATTAAATTCCAATAAGAAAAGGCGGTTACAGGAATTTTTTCTGGCCCAAAGGTATTATAATAATCTTGAAAGGCGTCTCCCACCCTCCGCCATCTTTTTATATCAATGGTTCCTTCCTGTGGGAACCAAGGGCAGGTATCTTTCACAAAATCAAAAAATCTAAATAAGTCACCACTTTTAACCTTTACTCCCCGTGTCTTTAAAGCCTCTTTTAATTGCCCTACGTAGATTTGATGCTGGCTTAATTCTTGTCCCATTTCGGGCACGTAACTTACCCTCAACTCCGACACAGCAGGCTCCCACCACGGTCGGAGGGATTTTTCTTTCACTTTAGTCGCCGGCCTTTCTATGCGCCCTCTTTCTCACGCAGTTCCCTCGTATCCAAGCCCCGCGTTTGGGCGCCACGTGTCCCGTCCAGCGGGATCGTTAACACAGACTTTGGAGGAGGGGGTGGGAATTTAGAGAGACAAGAGACACAAGAAATGGAGACAAGACAGTATCCTGATCAAGTCTCGTTTAATGGCGGCAGTGCAATGCCTTATATAGGCTGGCAGGGAAGAGGAAGGGCTCAGAGCAGGCGGGGAGAATAATGAGAGACGTCACCAGGCGCATGCTCGGTAGACTTAGTCTTTCCCGGGCACAGGAGGTTATCTACGCGCGCGCGGGAAAAGTTGATGATGAAGAACCAGGAAGTGCGCCATCTTGTCTCCACAATGCGGAGCTTAAGCAACAGAGGCCGCGGCAATTTCCGGGCCTCACGGCTCCAGACAGTTAGCCAGGATGGTCTCGATCTCCTGACCTCGTGATCCGCCTGTCTCGGCCTCCCAAAGTGCTGGGATTACAGGCTTGAGCCACCACGCCCGGCCGTCTTTACATTTCTATATTATGTTCATTGAACTTCTTGCATATGTGGTTATAAGACTTTTATTAAATTTGGAGATTTTTCATCCATTATGTCTTAAAATATACTTAAGAACTCCCCCCGCCCACAAATTAATAAGGTCACTTAGGTTTTCCCCCAACTAACTGAGGCTTTGTTCGTATTCTTTTTCAATCTTTTTTCTGTTTCATTTTGGATAGTTTCTATTGCTGTGTCTTCAAGCTCACCAATCCCTTCTTCTACAGTGTCTAATCAGCTGTTAATCCTGTCCCCTGCATTTTTTATTGTAGACATTGCAATTTTTTTCTCTAGAAGTGACACTTGGGTTTTTTTTTTTTTTTTTTTTTTTTTTGGTATCTTTCTTATCTCTCCTTAGAATGATCACACTTTCTTCTACTTATTAAGCATATGGAGTGTAGTTGTAATCACTGTCTTAATGCCCTTATCTACAAATTCTATCATCTGTATCATTTCTGGTCTGTTTTCTAATTTTTTTTATTTTCTCTGCATTATCGGTTTTATTTTCCTAATTCTTTGCATATCTGGGACTTTTTATTGAATTCCAAACATTGGGAATTGTACCTTGTTGGGTGTCAACTATTTTTATGCCTTTAAATATTTGGAGCTTTGTTAAAATTTTTAAATTCTGTTTCCAAGTAATTAAGTTACTTAAAACCAGTTTAATTCTTTTGAGACTTACATTAAACTTTGCTAGATGGAACCAGAGCAGTTTATTCTAAAGCTGAGTTGTCAAACTATAGCCTAGAAGCTACATTCAGCCTACAGTTTGTTTTCATGTCTTGAAGGCATCTCTAAGCACTGTGAACCATAGAGACAAAGCCAAAGCCAGGCCAACCCCCTCTACTCCCAGAGGCTGCCAGCCTGCCAGCAGCCATACCTTGCTGCTGTTCAGGATCTCCACTATAAGCTGGGGACCTCCCTGTTGGCAACTGCCAAATATCAAGCAGTAGAAATCTCAATCTGGGAGTGGGAAATTTAGCAAGATGACTTCTCTTTAGCTACTTGTCTTCCCTGTTAAGACAGCCAGGCTGTCTGGGAGGAGAGAAAGGGGCGTGAGGATCTAGGTGTCACTGGGCAGAGAACAAAGTCGCCCAAGGTGACCACCCTTCCCCTCCCACACAATCTTAAGGGCAGGCCCTCCCCCTTAATTAAGGCTAGTTGCTTTCATCCCAAGAACATTCCCAGATGACAATTAGGACAAGGCATTCCCAAGACAGGGACAGCCCACCACCCTAGGTCAAATGAGGAAGAAGGAGAAAAAGAATTTTCTCTCCTGTTATGCAAGCACCTACAAAATAAATTTGCTATTGCCTCTTAGACTTAGACCATAAAGCCTAAAATTAGATAAGCTTTTATAGAAAAAATTTGTGGACACTGATCTAGGGCTAATTTTGCCTAAGTCATTCTGAATACTCTGTCAGTACCCTGTATATGATAAGGCTTTGATACTCTGGCTGGTGGAAACAGGAACTATCCCCATTCCTGTGTGAACTCTGAGGACTATTCCCCATGTTCTTTTCTGGTTGGTTTTTTTTTCCCCTTGCTTCAGGAAGCTTCCTCCCATCCTTGTATTGATCAAGACTCACCTGAAAACTCCAGGAAAAACCTGTAGAGCAAGCTATCGTTCTATGTAGGTCTCTCTTTTCCATATAGCCCTCTGCTCTCTGGTACTCTGCCCTGAGAATTCTAGCCTCCTTGGCCTCCTTGAATTCTGAACTTGGGGAGATGTCTGGCCTCTCTTCAGGCAGGAAGCTGGGGTGCTGGTGACACTCATCCCACTTAATTCCTCCTCTCAAGGATCACTGTCCTGTGCTGCCTGTTGTCCAATGTCTGAAAACCTTTGCTTCACATATTTGGTCTAGTTATATACTCATTTTAGGCAGAAGAGTCACTAACTCAGTTCTTGTTACTCTTTGACACCTGCAGGTGGAATTCCTGACTTCTCACATTTCAAGAAACACAATATGCACAGTATTTAGAAAATTGTTGAGTTCAAAGGAGATGAATATATGATTTCAAAGGGAAATTTCTAACAGGTTTAAGTTCTATTTTGTCAAAAAAGTAAAACATCCACGTTGAGATGCCCAGAATTTTTAGAAGGCTTCCCAAAGGACCTGTAATAGGTCAACACAAAAATTATCCTTCTTTTTTTTTAGAAGGCTTTGCTAAAGTGGTAGAGTTTTCATTTAATCTTAGCACTTTACTATATATCACAGATCAACATTTTGAAGAAAATTAGATAAAAGGTGTAGCATCTCATTAGCCAATGTCCATGTACAAGATGATTAATTTATGTGCTTGGACAAAAAGATGAAAAGCTTAGTTCCTGCTGCATGTATTAAAACGTTAAGCGATCACATGTTATACAAGAGAGAGAGTTTGGAGAAAGTGGTTTCCAATCATGATTTTGAGACAATCCAAAGTGCAGCAAATTATGTCAGAGAGAGTTATAAAATTCTTTCTCTCAGATTTGAAAACTTAAAACTAATTTGATACTTCAAAATTGATTTTTAGAAAGCAGAATAGCTCAATTAGCAAGCAATTAAACTGGGGGCTGATTTTATGGCTCCAGAAAGCCAGGGGTACAATTTTCCTATTGCTGACTCTATTCAGTGAAATTTTTAATCTGTCTGTGATTTATGAAAATGGAAACCTATCTGCAAGAATAAAAGACATTTAGCTCTAGTTTTATCCATAAGGAGGGCATTTTTCTGAAGAGTGTGCTTTTCTTACCTCTAAGATGATATCCTTTTGACAGATAAACACATCGAACTGCTTCTCAAGCTACTGAGTTCAGTGTGACAGATTGCCAAGGGAAAAGAAAGCTTATTTTCTTCTTGTCATTAATAGTTAATTGTTATTGCAGTTTCTCAGATGGGAAATGTGGGTTAGCGAAATCATATCCATCGTTTCTAAAAGTGCTGCAATATTATTAGAGGTGATCACATGGCAGAAAATAAACCTATTCCTTGAGGAATTAAGTGGAGTGGACATGTGGATTTTTCTCTCCCCCTCCTTTAAAGCACTTTCATGAGTAGTCCACCTGGGATAGTAAATCAGTGTTAATGTTTCATGAAAGCTCTCATGTTCTGGAACAATTTGCATTGCGGCACCTCTGAAACTTGCCCTTTTGGGTGTCACGTGGCTGCCCATGGTAATGATTCATGCATTACTGAGGTGCTTCTTTCACCCACTCTACTGCCAGTGTCTCTTGTGCAATTATATTGCCATTTACAACAGCATCTTATGGAACTGTGGACTCACTCTTCTAATCTAATACCTCTGAGATTTTGTGGCTTACTAATTTTTTCTAATCTAAAAAAAGTGATCAGTAAGGATCAACTGACAGAAAAGCAGAATTTTAAACTATCCTTGCTATGCAGGGATCACTGCATAGCAGTGAGGGATCTGAGGGATCACTTTGACAATCCCTACCAATTGACCAATGCCTCTTTTAAGGAGTTCTTGATTAAAGTAAAGTGAGCTGAAAAGCTAAAATAAGGTAATATTATAAAAACATGAAAATCTTTTTGTGACTATCAGTCAATGCTAGATGAAATCACTAAAATTTTGCTTCATTGGCTGCTTTGGAATCAGGTAAAGTCTCTATGAGAAAACACAATGAATAATGTTCTAGCAGTAGGCTTTATGACCACTGCTTAGAGCTATTTGACCTTGGGCCAGTCCCTGACCTCTCTGCCCTTCATCTGTTGCTTCCTCATTGGTAGTGTGGACATGGTAATAGATCTTACTGCATCAGGGTGTGGGAACAATTTAATGAACTGGTACATGCAAAAGGTTCAATAAATGTTGGCGTTAACAATCATAAATAGACAACACAACCTACATTTGCTTCAGATACCTGCAAATATACAATGAAAGTTGTCAGGCCCCTGAGCCCAAGCCAAGCCATGGCATCCCCTGTGACTTGCACATATACGCCCAGATGGCCTGAAGTAACTGAAGAATCACAAAAGAAGTGCAAATGCCCTGCCTCACCTTAACCGATGACATTCCACCACAAAAGAAGTGAAAATGGCCAGTCCTTGCCTTAAGCGATGATATTATCTTGTGAAATTCCTTTTCCTAGCTCATCCTGGCTCAAAAAACCTCCCCCACTGAGCACCTTGTGACCCCCACTCCTGCCTGCCAGAGAACAACCCCCCTTTGACTGGAATTTTCCTTTACCTACCCAAATCCTATAAAACGGCCCCACCCTTATCTCCCTTCGCTGACTCTCTTTTCGGACTCAGCCCGCCTGCACCCAGGTGATTAAAAAGCTTTGTTGCTCACACAAAGCCTGTTTGGTGGTCTCTTCACACGGACGCGCATGACAAAAGTGGCCTGGAGACCAGCGTTACCTGAGTTGATGGTCTAAGATTTCTCTGTCTCTTGCATGGAGGCCTGCCTCTACCTAAGGGTGTTCACTTAGAAGCATTTATTGTAAGAGCTATAGCATTTGCTTTTGAACCTTTTGCAGGCAGTTTTTTCTCAGAAAACTGCCAAAGCATTCTTAAAAATGCATACTTTCACCTATTTAACCAGCCAGACTATAAATATCATGTCTGTCTTCACTTGCTTTTAAAGCTGCCCAAAGAATTTCACATTTGGGAGCATGTTTACTGAACTTCTGACATAAAATCCACATAAAATGTGGATGAGACTGTCATATTTTGTAGGCACCTGTCAGTTCATAATAATGTCCCGTGAAATTATTATTCCAGAACAGTACCTTTCCTTGTCTGTTTTGCATTGGTTGAGAAACTGCAGTAGCATCCATCAAATGCAAACATCTAACATTTATGCTGAAGTTACTCTTTTTTTCATCTTGTGTTTTTATTGATGTGAGGTTTTATTATAGGGAATCTACATCCCACGGTCCTTACTGTCTCTGAGAAATCACAAAGATACCTAAGGGCGCACTGACTTTTTGTTAAATGCTTCACTGCACATTCACTAATATGCATTTCTCTTTAGGAGAATAATCAGTTAAATCAAATCCTAGTTAATGATGACAAGATGTGCAGTCACAGAATTGCCATAGCGCATTTCAATTAGGTTTGCTTTTCTTACATATAAGGTCCTTAAAGGTAATTGGCTCAGAGAGCTTTTGTCTTTCTGTGAAAGATAGACATATAATCATGCTATTTTGTTAAGGAGAAAGAAATAGGCATGGCACTGAGATTGCTATTGTCATTTAAAATTCTAGGTACATTTCTCACTAGAGCATTCTCATTCTAGTTGAGAAACTACTTAACTTCCAAACAATTTATCAGAGAAATGTTTTCTCAGTAAGCACCTCCAGGCAACTTAAGTTTTTGGTATGATTTTCATAGTTATTATACATAACAGTAACATCGTTGCATTAATTCAGTATTCAAGAAAATGATCTTTTAAAACTCATAAATGTTAAAAGTTAAATGATCACTCTCAAAGAGATTAATGCATTGACCTTTTGCCACTAATTTTTGTGTGTACCTAGAAAATGAGGGAAAAGACCCCTGTGAAAGTAATGATATTATGTCTGTGTTCTTAAAGACTAAGTGTTTTAAATATTACTACCTAATGTTAGGAAATACACTGAGCTGTTCTACCACTTGACATTTTATACCTGACTTCTGCAAAGCAAATTCTAGGGACCGTATGTGCTTTGAGTCATCCCATTCAACCGCACCAATTGCTTATTAATTTTAGCTGAAGTTTTTCTGGGGACAGACCTACTGAAAATAACTTCAGGGTAGATCTTTAGGGCTTCACAAACCGTCTGATGCTTACCTGGTGGTATTTATAAGGGAATGGTCCAAATGAGGAGTGATACATAGTGAAACATGATGACATCACTAGAAAAGTCCAGCTGTATTTACATGACTGCTGGTGATTGTTTAATCTTTCCCTGTGGGATATCTTATGAAAACAAATTACTAATATGCTTTCCATTTCAAAGTTCATCTAAATAAGACGGAAACTGGCTCAGTAACATTCTGAGTTCACCTTTGTCCAAAATTAGATAATATATCAACAAGGGAAATGTTAAAATCTAAAAAAAAAAAAAGTTTCACAGAATATCTTTTATAAAGTACAACTTTAAGTCATGTTTATTTAGCGGTCATGTTAAGTTTCTCTCTCACACTTTTATTTGAATTGTTCGTATTGATAGATGAAACCATATTCAATCAATTTAGCGTTTATTGAGGATCTGTACTAAAAGTTCGTCAATAAAAAATAAATTCAAAGATGAAGATACTTAAAACTTTCCATCAAGGAATTTAAAATATACTGAACTAAAATTTAGAATCCAGTGGTAAAAATGGACAAGTACATTGTATCTGGTGGGGTGGGGGAAGAAGATATTGGTTAGAAGATACAAACTTTAGTGAAGAAGAATAAGTTCAAGCTATCTATTGTATGGCATGATGATTATAGTTCATAATAATGCATTTGTTTAAAGATGGGCAAGTAGATTACATTTATTAGGAATGCATTCAGCAGCAAAAACCAACAAATTCAGTTAAGAGGCTAATACAGTGAATAACTTTAACTTCTCATGTACAAGAAGTCCACACATGAGCAATCCTGAGTAGATGCAGTAGTTCAACAATGTCCCATCCCTTTACTTCTCCATCCTTTCCATGTGCCTTCTGGCTTTGTACTTTCTACCTCTTGGTTGCAAAATAGCTGCACATCTCTAAGCATCATGTCAGTGTTGAAGGAAGGAGAAAGAGACAAAGACCTCCCTTCTACTGCCTGTCTTTTTTATAAGGAAATATAAGCTTTCCTATTAAGTTCCTTGCAGACATCTCAGAACTGTGCCATGTGACCATACCTAGTGTAAGCAAGGCTGCAGAAATGAGTATTTAGTTTTTCCAACCCTTCTGGTGGGAAATGGCAAGAGAAAAGAAGGGACTTCAGACTTTCTGTGGGGTCAATCTCCCAATACTATTTCCACACAGAACAACTAAATCAAACAGAAAGAAATCAGTTGTAGGAGAGGAAAATAGCAATTTCTGATTTAGAGTAAGAATATCATGGAAGTAGCACTTAGGTTGGGGATTTTAGGATAAGTAAGATTTGGTAAAGGAATTGGAAACTACAATTCTGAACAGAATAAACAATGAAAGGCAATAGGGGTAAAAATGGCACGGCATATCTGAGGAAGAGGCAAATGGTAGTATGATATGTCTGGATCTAAGAGAATGTACAAGTGTGCTATAAAGAAGTTATGTGCTGTGAATTTACAAAGATATTTTGAGATTCATTCATACAGGACCTTTATTGCTTTGACCAGTGGTTTAACTTTCAGCAGTTTCCCAGAACTTACAAAATCAAACTCAAACACCATAGCCCAGCAATCAAGGTTCTTGATGATTTGGACCTAACCTGCATTACTTATTCATTCTTTCCAACCACTATATCTTGTATATATGCCAGTATCTATGGTCAAATTGGATATCTTATCATCTACTAAGCCCAAACAAGACTTTCCGGTAAACATACAACGTCTCCTACTGTGGGTTCTACTGAAATGCTGAAATGTTCTCTCTCTTTCTCTCTCTCTCTAGTCTGTCTAATGACTCAGAGTCAATTCAAGGTTGCTTTCATTTGAAATGATTTCCAAACAGGCAGCCAATATACATAGGATTTGGATGCAAGTGAATAGATCTCATGCTCTAGTTTCTCCCTGTTCCCTCCTGAAGACACACATCTGTAATTGGTTGGTTGGTCAACTCAGACCTGTGAGGGTAAGAAATCAACCAAATCAATGCCTTTTATACCATTTGGCCAGGGGGCAGACCACATCAGAACTTAAAGGTCTGTATATTACATATAAAGAACTTTATGCTTTTGCACAATTATATTCCACATTCTGTTTCTGGCCAAGACCCACACACACTATATGAAAACATAATTTTTCTAATATTAGAACTATATATATATATAGCCTAGTGGTTAAGAGCGTAGGCTCTGGAGTCAAACTGCCTGTTTAAATTTCAACTCCACAGCTTACAACCAATATAATATTGAGCAATGCATCCCAATTTCCTCATCCTTACAATCGGAACAATAATATTATCTACCACATTTGGTTGTTGTGAGGATTAAATGAGACAACTCATGTTTAATAAACTGCTGGTGGAAATTCATATTTTACAACGTCCCTGAAGGGCAACTTGGCAAAATTATAAAACGTCCCAGCTGAAACAGGAGGATCACTTGAGACCAGGAGTTTAAAATTAGCCTGAGCAACACAGGCAGACCCTATCTCTGCACAAGTTTAAAAAATATAAAAGGAACCCACCATGGTGGTGCACACTTGTAGTCCCAGCCACTTGGGAGGATGCGGTGGGAGGATCGCTTAAGCCCAGAAGCCCAGGATCATAGCTCACTCCAGGCTTCAGTGAGCTATGATCACACCACTGTACTCCAGCCTGGGCTACAGAGTGAGATCTTCTCCCAAAAATAATAATAAATAATAAAATTATATATATACATATACATATATACATAAACGCCCTCAAAAATTATAGATTTTGACTAATTCTATAAATTCTAAGAAAGTTTTACAAGAAGTACAAAAAGAATGTTACAGGATAAAATAGAAACAGCATAAATATCCATCAATAAGAACTAATTAAATATGTTTTAAAATGTTTATACAATGCTAAGATAAACCTATACTTTTGGTTTAGAAAATGCCATCAAATATTCAGTGACAACAAAAGAATAACATCATAGAAAGTAAAAGGCTATTTCTGTGAAAGAAAAATTAATGTTATAAAGGATATATACTGTCTTGTTCATATGTGACAAAATAAGCATGGGGAGAGATAAAATATTAATTGCTCTCTTTTAGTGAATATATGGACATGATCTTTATTTCTTTATGCTATTTTTTCAAATTTTCACAATGAACAATCTGGAAACTAAAAGCTTTCTTTTTGTAGCAATGATCATCTTGAAACTTGAGTTTCCAGAAACACCAGTGCAGTGACCCGTGGTTTACAGCATGTTCGCATGTTCATCAAGGCTGTCAACAGTCTGTCTTTGCATGTGAAGTCAGTGGGGAGTGTGATGGAAGCCAGGAACCAGGAAACAGACTGATTCGAATCCCATTTCTGTCATTAACTTCTTGTGTGGCCCTGAGCAAACTTTCTTAAATTGCATTGAGCCATATGGACATTGGTATAGTATTTCTATGAAGATGTAGGTGAGTTTACTTCTTATTTAATTAGCTGGCATCAGGAGTTTTCTTTTTTTGTGTGTCTCCCAGGCTGGAATGCAGTGGTGTGATCATGGCTCACTGCAGCTGCAGCATCAACCTCCCAGGCTCAAGTGATCCTCCCACCTCGGCCTCCCAAGTAGCTGGGACTACAGGTGTATACCACCATGGCTGCCTAATTTTTGTATACTTTTTGGAAGAGATAGGGTTTTGCCATGTTGCCCAGGTTGATCTCAAACTCCTGAGCTCAAGCAATCTGCTCATATTGGCCTCCCAAAGTGCTGGGATCACAGGAGTGAGCCACCACACCCGGCCCAGAGGTCCTTAATGGTAAAGAAAATAACCAGCCAACCAACCTAACTATAACAAGGATACAAGAAATAAAGACCCAAAGTTAAAGTTAACCTTAACACACACACACACACACACACACACACACACACAGAGAGAGAGAGAGAGAGAGAGAGAGAGAGAGAGAGAGAGAGCCAGGAACAGGTGAAACAAGAGAGGCATTGAGGGCACAAAATGTAAGAAGACACTCACTCTCAGGGTTACACAAATAGACTATCTTATTTGAATTCCATTTCTAAACCCCCAAAATGCCAAATGCTTTCACTCCCCTAAGAGTGGGTATCTCCTTAAATTTTTCATCCTATATGCCTCTTATCCTAGACCCGCCATCCACCTTAATACATAAATACACATACACCTGCACATGCATGTTACACACACCCATGCAGGCATATACACAAGCACACATGCATGCACACCTTTGTGGCAGTAAAGAAGATCAATTGCAAATAATTTTTGAGAATGATCAATTCTGTTTCCTCATCAGATAGATACAAATGGCCTAATCATGCTTAGAAAGACGAAACTGACCTGCCTTCTGATAGGTAGTAAAGAATAGTAGAGAATCTCTTTCCTGAGACATTATATTTTCCTTATTTTACTTCTGCATGACTTCCTTCTGTTTCTCCGTGGACATTATTGTCCTGGCATGATCCTAGAATTCTCATAGTAGAGTAGAACCTATGGGAACTGTATGGGAATCCACCAGAGCACCTATCCAGTGGTCCAGTGAGATCTTCCAACTGATCTTTTTACCACAAGCTTTAAGTTGTTACACGTTTGTGAAGTACTTTTTGGCCTCTTATCTACTTGAATTTGCATACTGCTTCTTCTTGGTGTTTCCACTTAGATTTACTATTCAACTCCGGACATCTGGACTTGGTATTGACAAACCCAAAGAGTGCTTCTTTTGGTGATTGCCCTGCAATTTTATTTCTGTTATCTGCAGGTGCTAACTGCCTATACTCAGAACTGGTCCCTGGACTCTACTGGCCAGGAGAAGGTTTTAAAGAAATGAAATTCTGTAAAAATTTGAAATTTGGAATTACTGTATTGTGCCCCCAGGAGTGCTTCAGAGATTAGGGGCACAATCCAGCAATTTGGCTCATGAGCTGATGGCAACTTCTTTAGTGACAAAATCTTCACATACCCCAAATCAAAAATTTACTTTTCTAAGATATGGTAAATATTCTTTCTAAATTTGGGTTTTGAAGATAAAATTAACAGGTAGCCTTATCAAATTGGCTTCTATTCTATGGAGCATCTAATAGAAACCAAATCTACATGATAATATTTTGCCCAAAAACTCACTCTCGTGAGTTAAAGTAGGTAACTTTGACATATGTAGACCAAAAGTTAAATTCACATTGATATTTCAGGCCTAACTTTTCTTAAATCAACAATTTCCAAAGCACCGTATTGGAAGAAATTTTATTCAATACTGAAAGTAATTATTTATAGTCTCACAGAATCATATATTGAAAAGCTACATCTCAAGATATAGATGTATTCCAACCAACTACAATGTTGGAAACAAAGAGAAAGAATCCCTGGCATAGATATCTGAAAACCTGGGTTCTAAAACCAGGTCTTCCAATAGCTTCATGACCCCAGATGGGAAACTAACTTACTCTAAATTTCGTTAAATGCATTTGTAAATTTAGAGAGATAAGACAATATAATCTCTAAAAATCCCAGCACTTTAACATGACTTGTTTCTTAATTATTATCTAACAGATGTTTGCAAAAAGTACAACAGTATATTTGGAGGTAAATGACAAAATCACTGCCCTGTCATTGCCATTAATATTTAAAGCCATTTTAATGGTTGTATGTTATACCTAATTCACATAACCATATATTGATTAAAATCTGACAAAACATGACTTCTTCTACGTAAGTCTTCCCAATATAATTTGCTCATCATTGCCTGATAGAGTAAATGAGACAGTATTTCATCATTCATGAAAAGACATCTGTGGAAATATTACTCTTTATGAAGTTGTATTAATTTAACAAATTATGTTTTCTAAGACAGCTGTTTTAAGCTGGTGCTGTTTGTGTTTTATAAATAATTCAATAATTATTTTAGTATTATTTATTTTATTTCAATGAGAGCACCATATGATCTAACATTTTTTTCTTTGCTGTCAGGCAAGGGAGCTAAAGTAGAGGGTGACAATTATTTATACTGTACAATCATTCTGATCAGCAATGTGAGCTAAAGACAAACTGATTCTTACAGGTTTCCAATAAACTCTCAATTTGGTGGCCACAATCTACTCTGCGACACCCCTGCACCATCTGTTTTTACCCTCATATCTATGGAATGAAAGCCAAAACTTTCTATAAGGAGGATGTGGGAGAAAGAAGAGTTCAATCATAATATCTTAGGAAAAGCTGTTTATTCTGGATTGTCAGTAATATTAGATGGATATATTAGTCTGGATTTTCCGAAGAAACAAAAGCAATGGAAGATAGGGAGGGAGGGAGGGAGACAGAGGTAGATAGATAGATAGATAGATAGATAGATAGATAGATAGATTGATTGATTGATTGTAAGGAGTGGCTCATGCGGTTATGGAGGTTGAGAAGTCCCAAGATCTGCAGTCAGCAAACTGGGGATCCAGGAGAACCAATAGTATCGTTCCAGTCCAAGTCCAAAAGCCTGAAAATCAGGAGAGCTGATGATACAAGTTTCAGTTGTAATCCAAAGACATGAGAACCAAGAAAGGCAATGGTGTAAGTTCAAATCTGAATCCGTGTACAAGAGCAGGAGAAAACCGGTGTCCCAATTCAAAGACAGGCAGAGAAAGTAAATTATTTCTTACTTGGGGGAGGGTGAATCTTTTGTTCTATTCAGGTTTTCAACAGATTGCAAGAGGCCCACCCACAATGGGGAGGCAATCTGATTTACTCAGTTTTCCAATTCAAATGTTAACATCATCAAGAAACACCCTCAGAGACATACCCAGAATAATGTTTAACCAAATATCTGGGTACCCCATAACTGGTACCCCATAGCCCAGCCAAGTTAATACGTGAAATTAACCATCACAATGGACTTTAAGAAGGTGGAGCCCAACTCCATCTGTTTCCAACTAAGAATGCTGAACACCAGATATATAAAGGAACTGCCTAGTTTGTACAATTAGAGGAAGATTCAGAGTCATAACCTAAATCTTTATATTTTATTATAGATGTTTTTACTCTATTTTTACTTAACTCTCCTTCTACTATGCTATATTGGTTCTTTTTTTAAAAAATTGTTATTAAAACTAATTTAAATATTATCTTCTTCATGTGAATGAACACCATGTGTGGTGGGGCTTGGGGGGAGAAGGTGCATCACTTAATAGACATGTGGCCTTAAGAAAAGTCATTAATACTTTTTTTTTTTTTTTTTTGAGATGGAGTTTCACTCTTGTCTCCCAGGCTGGAGTGCAATAGTACAATCTCGGCTCACTGCAACCTCTGCCTCCCTGGTTCAAGCGATTCTCCTGCCTCAGCCTCCTGAATAGCTGGGATTACCGGCATGTGCCAGCACACCCGGCTAATTTTTGTATTTTTAGTAGAGACGGGTTTTCACCATGTTGGCCAGGCTGGACTTGAACTCCTAACCTCAGGTGATGCACCCGCCTCAGCCTCCCACAGTGCTGGGATTATAGGCATGAGCCACCATGCCTGGCCTCATTAATACTTTTGAGCCTCAGTTACCTCATTAGTAAATGAAAATAATACCTACTTTCCATCCTGGCTAACACCGTGAAACCCCGTCTCTACTAAAAAATACAAAAAACTAGCCGGGCGAGGTGGCGGGCGCCTATAGTCCCAGCTACTCGGGAGGCTGAGGCAGGAGAATGGCGTAAACCCGGGAAGCAGAGCTTGCAGTGAGCTGAGATCCGGCCACTGCACTCCAGCCTAGGAGATAGAGCGAGACTCCTTCTCAAAAAAAAAAAAAAAAAAAAAAAAAAAAAAAAAAGAAAATAATACCTACTTTATGAATTTGCTGTAAAGATTAATTGGGTCAATGTGTTAAGTTTAAGTATTTGCAGTGACTGGGACATAGCAAGTGCTACCTAAGTGTTAGCTCTTTTTATTATTCTTTTTTTTTTTTTTTTTTTTTTTGAGACGGAGTCTCGCTCTGTCGCCCAGGCTGGAGTGCAGTGGCCGGATCTCAGCTCACTGCAAGCTCTGCCTCCCGGGTTTACGCCATTCTCCTGCCTCAGCCTCCCGAGTAGCTGGGACTACAGGCGCCCGCCACCTCGCCCGGCTAGTTTTTTATATTTTTTAGTAGAGACGGGGTTTCACCATGTTAGCCAGGATGGTCTCGATCTTCTGACCTCGTGATCCGCCCGCCTCGGCCTCCCAAAGTGCTGGGATTACAGGCTTGAGCCACCGCGCCCGGCCTTCTTTTTATTATTCTTGATATGAAACTTTATATATTCAAGTTTCTGCTTATTGCTCCTCTTAGCCCCATCCTTTTTTGCCCTAATCACTGGCCTAGTGTGTCAGCAGGTTCCTGACTCTCTTTGATACCATATCTCATTTTGTAAGTACTCATGGACTTCCACATCAAGCTCTATAACCTCAGCACAAAAAAAAGAGAACAGTATGTCTAAAATGCAGTGGGTAAGGGGGAAAGGGTTTAAACAAGTTTCAAGAGACAGGAAGCGGCTTGATCATGCACCCCAGGTGTTTTAGTATGCCTATTCTTTGTTAGCTTTTGGTATTTTGTTTTAGCGAAATAGCCAAACTAATGTATGTGCCCACATTCATTACAGTCTCAAGCGCCTTCAAACATTGGTTGTTATATTCCCAGATGCTGGCTGCACCTCCAGGTAAATAGGTAGACTGAACATCAAAGAAACCAGAACTGTCTATGCTGTCATGTATTTTAACCATATGTTTGTGGCTACTGGTTTCTTCTGAATCACCTGTTACAATGTGATTAATATTTATGATGAGCTACTAATTAAAAGGGCTGGCTGAGAAGCCTACCTGCTGCTGCTCTCTCTGAGGTTCTGCCCCATGACCTGCCCTGCTATGTGACAAAGTGTTTGTGGCATGGAATATTGTGGGTGCTGTAAATTTAAAAAACAGGGCTTGGACTGGACTTATTTTATAAAAACTCATCTCTTCTTTGAAATGATTTGCACATCAAACATTTAGAGTGCTCTTCTTTTTCTCATCACCAAAGATGTTTTCTGATGTTTATTTCCAAGAAAGAGTTGACTTTTTGTTACTTAATGGAAATTTGATAAATTTGATATCTATGTGAAAATATATACCCATAGGGTAAAAAAATCAGTTCTGTAACATCTTTAATGACAAAGAAATATAAATATTACATCTGAACACTGCTTGTTAGAAGTACAGATTAATTTCTCTCATGGCTCTTAATTTCTTTGAAATGTCATCTTGCCAAAGCTCAATATATAAAAATGAAGCTTTATTTTAGAGGAAATAAGCATGTGATGCTGGGACCTCAATTGAAAATTTTAACAACTGAGAAATCAAGAACAATATATTTAAGTAATTATAAAATAATACATTGAGGTATGTCCAGATTTAAGAGTGTGTTATTTAATATAGGTACATATAACATACATGTGTTATGTGTATATGACATGCATATCCAACACATATAGACATAGATGTATCCTACATGGCTAAATGGTGTACTTTAAGCTATAGGTACTCTGGACTGTTATTTGAGGATAAAAATTAATGTGTACACTTATGGTCAGGGAGGTAAGTGGATCTTAGACTTCGCTTTCTCTGACTGAGGGGTTTGGTGCCCTTAAAAGATTGCTTATGCAGCCCCTTACACTTCTTCTACCAAGATCCTTAGACTACTTTTTGTTATTTACTACTTCCTTCCACTTTTTATTATTTTCTGTTTGCCTGCATTTATTTATGCAACAAAAATCTATTGAGCACCTAGTTATGTACCAGGAACTAGGATAGGCACTGGGTTAAACAAGGCAAAGGGGCTCACTCCTCAAAGAGCTAACATTAAGACAACAAATAAGCCCACACAAATGGGGTTATTAGAGACTGTAATAAGGTCTATGTAAGATACATACCAGATACTGAGATGGAGAATGTGATGAGGGTGGGGGTGGGATGCTTCTTTAGATAAAATGATTAGAGTGGCCTCCATGAAGATGGACATTTAAGCCAAGACCTGATGAATCAGAGTAAGCAGCATTTCAAGATTTGGCAGATCAACATTATGAACAGAAGGAAGGGTTTGCAAAACATAAACTAGGGCAGTGTGGCTGGAGCCCTGGAAAGAAAGACAGGGCCACTGAAGTGAGCAGGAGGCATAGATATGCAGGGCTCTGTAAACCAGGGTGAGCTGTGGAGCCTGTTGTAAAAGCAGTAGGAAAAGACACCTTAAAGAGTTTCTGCACGAAATAGGTAAAATAGATTTGATCTAGTATATATTTTAAAAATATTTCTCTTGACGTTATACGAAGAATGGATTGGAAAGGGACAAGAATGGAAGCAGGGATGCTATAATAGTATCCCAAGACATAGGTGACAGTAGCTGAATTTGGTGCTGACAGTGGAGACAGATAAAAATGGGAAGATTTTCTTGTATATTTGGAAGTAGAACTAACAGATCTGAGGATGGAGTGGGTGCGGTGAGGGAAGAACATGATTCACAGGTACTTCCCAGGTTTTTACTTGTATAATTGAATGATTAGTAGTTCCATTTACTAAAATGGGAATAGTTAGAATAACAGGTTTAAAAATAATCAGACTCTCAATTTTGGGCATCTTGAATTTGAGATTCCTTTTAGACATCCCAATTGAGATACAAGGTTAAATGTAAGAGTCTGTGGAACTCAGAGGAAAGACCTTGGCTGAAGACAGAGACATTCGGAAAATATCAGCACATAGAATGTGTAAAACATGGGACTGAATAAAATTTCCTAGGGAAAGAGTATACAAAATAGAAAGAGTAGAAAATAGAAAGTGTCCAGGCAGGAACCCTAAGCCTCGTCAGCATTAAGAAGTTGAGTAGAGGAAGAGGAGCCAGTGAAGGAGATGAGAAAGAACACCACTGGCATTGGAGAAAACCCAGGAATATATGATGCCACAGAGCTAAGAGAAGAAAGTTTCAAGAAGACAAGAGTACTCAATGGTGCCAAAATGATCCTGAGAACTAGATAAGGACACACAGTGTCTATTGGACGTGGCAGTATGGAGGTCATTGGTGAGACAATTGACATGATTGGTTTCTTTCTGTTGTTGAGATAATGTCAGATTAGAGTGATTGAAGAGTATAACAGAGATGACAACGAGGCAGAAACCGTAGATGATTTGCTTGAAAATATTTTATGTGGAAACAAAGAAATGGGACAATGGGTAGAGAGAGACGTGGAATCTATAAAGGTTTAATTTTCCAGGTAACTTACATATATTTATACGCTTGTAGGAATAACCCAGTAGTGAAGGAGAAACTGATGATGTAGAAAATGAAAAGGAAAAAAAATTCTTGAGAACACAGCAGGGGATGGGAGCATAAGTGGAGGGATTTTGCCTTTGATAAGAGCAGAAAAGAGCTTTCACAGTACTGTGAGGACAGAGATGAGGCTTTCATAACTACTGTATGCCCAACATTCCTTGGCATATATCAGAAACTCAATAAATATTTGTTGAGTGAACCAAGTAAACATTCATTCCAAGCCAGGGAAACAAAACAAGAGTACATCCAAAGAGAGAGCTTGAAAGAGCAAAGCATAGTCAAGAGCAAAGAGAAGGATATGACTTATCCATGCTCCATGAGTTATTGCTTATTTTATAATGTGTTTAGACAATCTAGTTAATTTTTTTTTTTTTAAGACAGAGTCTTGCTCTGTGCCCCGGGCTGGAGTACAGTGGCACCATGCCCAGCTAATGTTTTGTATTTTTAGTAGAGACGGGGTTTCATCATGTTGGTCAGGCTGGTCTCGAACTCCTGACCTGATGATCCACCTGCTTTGGCCTCCCAAAGTGCTGGGATTACAGATGTGAGCCACTGTGACTGGTCTTAGTTAAAAAATTTTTTTAAATCACACTGGATTTTTTTTTTTAATGTACAGATACAGCCAATGTGGCATTTCATTAATTTCCTTTTCATGGTTTATTTATGTCTATTGTGATCCCCTAAAAATGTAAATTCTCAAAGGAATAGATGTGTTTTCTACCTTGGTAATTCATTTTTAGACACAGGGCAGGAATCTAATGCATTTGTTGAGAAGCATGTAATTTTCCTTAGCTTCCATGATTATCTTTACCACTGATAAAATCACTGATTATGTTAAACCAAAACACATATTTATAAATCACATATCTATTTTGTCTTAAAGGTGCTACTTGGCACTTGGTAAGATTTAATTCACAGTCATAGAGTCAATGTTTATTTACAAGGCTAGGGAAAATATAATGTTAAAAAAAAGTGTATATTCTAATGAGGGACACAGAAACTTATTTTACTCACTTTTATTGTGCCTATGTCAGGGTAGTCAAATGACATGGAAGACAGATTATCTGTTATTAAAAATCTGCTAAATACAATCAGGCATGACAGCTCATGCCTATAATCCCAGCACTTTGGGAGGCCAAGGCAGGTGGATCACCTGAGATCAGGAGTTCGAGACCAGCCTGCCCAACATAGTGAAACCCCATCTCTACTAAAAATACAAAAATTAGCCGGGCATGGTGGCAAGCACCTGTAGTCCCAGCTACTCGGCAGGCTGAGGCAGGAGAATCACTTGAACCCTGGAGACGGAGGTTGCAGTGAGCCGAGATTGCACCACTGCACTCCAGCCTGTGTGATAGAGCAAGACTCTGTCTAAAAAAAAAAAAGAAAGAAAGAAATCTGCTAAATACATTTTGAACATATAGGACCCAATAAAATGTTTTTGACAATTTGTTATTTAGCAATTCCCTTCCTCAAAATACATGGCAGTGAGCAGTACTCCAAAATCAAGTACCATAAAGTATGCATATCAAATAAGATGCATTTGATAACCAAACGTATTTAAGATTTTTGTTTACTTTTTGTATCAAGAATAATTCTACCAATGACAATAAATCTTAAAACTTTGTCGCTGCCTTTGGGATAAAGAGAATAATAAATTTTGAGGTACTCATATATTTCTCTAGTTTGCAATACAAATAGAAATGATATTTATACACACTAATGGACTGTATGAATAATAAATGATGCAGCTATATTTTTTCATGGTAATAAAAAGTCAAAAATAATACACTCAGAAGAATTCTTATGAGTTAATAACAAACAGTGAATTTATTCTCACACATTCAGTGGATGAGGATTTATCTTATTTTAGGGTTACTGTGAAAGTTTCATTTGTGGCTTTCTGGAAAATCATCAAATGTTGATCACCTTTCTTATTATTCTGTTTTGAAGCTATTCCAACATCCTATTTACTTGAATTTGATGGAGTCTTCAAGGAATGTTTTAGTTATATTTAGAAAGAATGTCACCTTAGGAAATAGGAGATGTAATTTAATGTAAGTTGGGTGTGTAACAAAAGAGCCCCTGAGAAAGGGTCATTTGAACTGAGACCTGAATTTTGATAAATAGTAAGCCAGGTGAAAAATGACAAGGAGAATATGTTAGAGTATGTGGCATCCCAAAAGGTTTTTTTTAAAAAAACAAACATACTGTCCTAGCCATACTAGCATGACAATAAGACTTGCATTATAACAGAGATTTGTAATCTCCCTACCCTCTCCCTTACCACACCCCGACACATCAACTATCACTAGATCTCTAGCCCTTCTCAATTGTCCCACTCTGAATCTCTAGAAGACATCCACTTTCTCTCATAAGATTGGTTCTTTTGGTTTTGCATGACGTATGCAGAAGTAAAGTTTTCTGCCCTTACTCTCCAGGTCACCTTCTATGGGATCTGTCACCTTCTGTGGGGTCTCCTGTGCATAGGAAATTGCCATAGCTGTTGGCAGTGCCATAGCTGTTGGCAGAGGTAGTATATGCCTGTGGCTATGTCAGGATTTTCAGGATTGATCCCGATGTCATTGATATCTACACCAAGGACACTGTTCTCTACTTGCTGCTGGGATTCAGGGTCTTGTATCTAATCATTGAGGACCCATGTGTATTGATTAGCTGTCGGAGGCCCTCTGGGCTTGAAGCTCTGCACTAAATACCACCAAAGGAAAGGGGGTCTTCTCTTGTGTCTTTTCCTCCACTTGTGTGTGTTCTTTAGTTATATATTTGCCCAAAATGTCGTAGAGGCTTCGTTTAGTTTTGTTTTTATTTCACACTTCATTTCCCCAGAGTTCTGACACAAGTTTTGATCTACGTTCCTCTTTCTTCCCCTCCATTTCACTCCAGTTTATTGTCCTTCAATTCCTCTTTTGAGACCTAGCCCTCATGTCACTTAGGACAAATTTCATTCTGAGAAGTTCTTTAGTCATTCATGTAAAT
The DNA here is from genome assembly GCF_007565055.1 of Rhinopithecus roxellana. Taxonomy (NCBI): domain Eukaryota; kingdom Metazoa; phylum Chordata; class Mammalia; order Primates; family Cercopithecidae; genus Rhinopithecus; species Rhinopithecus roxellana. Next base: position 40,019,027 of record NC_044558.1, read on the forward strand.
AGACACATAATTATTTCTAGCTCATAGTTCTTCTGGTTATGCCAGATTTTCCTGAATCCCCAGGTGGACACACCATTATTTCTAGCAATGGCCATTCTCATATTAGGTCTGTATTTTTGGCAACTGAGTTAAGCAACAAACATCTTTTACAAAATATTTTTATAATGTGATTATATGTACATTTTTAAAATTTCACGTATGATTCCAGAATTTTCATCTGTTGTCTATGGGGAGATTCTAGAGACAAAGCATCTGGCTTAACTAGCTACTATCTTCTCCCCCATTTCTTCAAACACTGCTTAAATAGTTCATTAGTAAAGAAATGTGGTTAGCTTGTGGTATATGAGGGAACTTCAAAAAGTTCATGGAAAATGGAATTAAAAGATAAAAATAAGAAATATAAATCTTATTTCTCAACAAAAGCTCCATTTTAAGTTCAAGACAATTTTATAGACAATGATACCAACCATTTAGTCTATCCCTAAGGAACAGAGGGTCCTGGGAATTTAACTATGTCAATACAATATTTTTTACATTATTAACTGAAGAAAAATTGGTGCCCTTTAAATATATTTTAAGATTAGGAAACCAAAATAAGTGAGAAAAAGCCAAATCAGGACTGTAAGTTGGATGCCTAATGATTTCCCATCAAACCTCTCACAAAATCACCCTTGTTTGATGAGAAGAATGAGCAGGAACATTGTTGTGGTGAAGAACGACACTCTGGTGAAGCTTTCCCAGGTGTTTTCCTAGTAATGCTTTGGCTAACTTTCTTACAACACTCTCATAATAGGTAGATGTCATTGTTCTCTGGCCCTCCGGAAAGTCAACAAACAAAATGTCTTGAGCATCCCAAAAGACTGTTGCCATGACCTTCACTCTTGACTGATTCTACTTTTGCTTTGACTGGACCACTTCCACCTCTTGGTAGCCATGCTTTGATTATGCTTTGTCTCCAAGATTGTACAAGATTAAACATGATAAAGCCATTTTTAATCTCCTGTTACAATTTTTCAAATAAATGCTTCAGGATTTTGATCCCACTTACTTAGAATTTCCATTGAAAACTCTGCTCTGATCTGGGCATGATTCTGACACCCATCATGTTGAAACTTCGCTCAACTTTAATTTTTCAGTCAGAATTGTGTAACCTGAACCAATTGATAGATCAATAGTACTGGCTATTGTTTCTGCTGTTAAGCATTGTCCCTCTTCAATTAGGGCACAAACAAGATAAACATTTTCCTTGCAAATTGATATGATCTGCACTGGAGGCTTTACATTCAACATTGTCTCATCCCTTCTTAAAACGAGTTATCCATTGGTAAACTGCTGATATCTTTGGTACATTGTCCCAATAAACTTTTAGTAGATCATTAATGATTTCACTATTCTTCTATCCAAACTTCACCATAAATTTGGTTTTTGTCTTTCCTTAAATGGAAAGAATTCTGCTAAAATTCTTCAATTTTGGAAGAATTAATGTTGCTCTGACAGGGGCTATTTTCAAACTGATATCTCATTCTTCTTAGTGCCTCAAACTAGATCCTGTTCAGACATGTTACAACAAGTTCATTTGAGTTTATTTTGTAGAAAAAAAATTTTAATTGATGCATCTTTTTTTCACAATATGCATTTTCCATGAAGATTTTGAAGACCTCTCATATAACAGAAGTCAGCATGTGTACAAAATTTAGTGTTTTTCTTAATATCTATCCCCTATATGAGAATTTTTTAATTATTTGAAACTTAAAGGTTTTAAACGGTCTTTAAAATAATTACATCCTATTGTCCATATTTTTTAAATGAGCTAATTGCAAGATATAAGTTTGAAATTTACATCACTTATGAGATGCCACTATTAGTAAATTATGACATAGATATGAGATATGACAAAAAAGTTCACCAAGAGACAACCATACTAAGCAGAATGGGTCCAATCTTTACTTGTCTCCTGAAGAATAGCCACATGACATAATTGAAAAATTAAATATGGGGTAAGAAAGCCTAATTCTGCCACTTATTAGTCGTTATTTAACCATTTTGAATTTTGTCTGTGAAAATCTCTGCCCAACTTAATAATAACAAAACTACTTAATGGTAACATTTATTGAGTGCATATTAGGTTCCAGGCAACACCCTACACATCTTAGAAGCTTTCTCAATCAATCCCCTTAACAACCTCTGACACAATAGACCATTATCTTCTCTTTCAGATGAAGAAACTGACCTTGTGAGAGGTTAAGTAACTAGCCCAGGTTTATCCAGCTGAGTTGAAGAGTTATACTTCAGACCCAGACAGTCTGACTTTGAATCATAGCACTTAACTGGTGTGCTGTACTTAATGGGAAATGATGTCCACATGTGGAGAGTGGTATTAACTCTGAAATCACTGTGGTTTTTTGCCTCTGAGATATGTGGTTGAAGCAAGTCATTTCTCAAAAATAACCACTGCATTCTCTGTAACAGTCAACTGCCATCATTTTCCAGATAGACATGGTAATTTTGTATTTTAGAAATATCTGAAATTGGCTCAACAAAATATTTTATTCAAATTCCATCACCCACAACTATTTTGCATTTTTTGGATCTTAACAAAACCATTACATCTTGTAGACTAACAGATTTATATAGTTGTAATTACCATATACATATATTTGCATTATGTTTATTTTATCTAATATTATAGACCTTTATTCATTCATCCAAAAGATATTTATTGAGCTTCTGCCATAAGCCAAGCATTATCTAGGCTCTGTGGATCGTCAGTAAGCCAAACAGCCAAAATCCTTGCTCTTTTGAAGCATACCTTCTAATAGGAACAGAATATAACACATCAATGATGAGAAGTGCTAAGGAAAAAAAAATAAAGCAAGGTAAGGAGGCAGACGGTGACAGGAAAGGTGGTATTCTAAAAAAGTCTGATTAGCAGAGGCATCTCTGAAAAGGTAATGTTTTAGTAGAGACCTGAATGAAGGGAGGGAGTGAGCCCTGCAGATATCTCAGGGAGAGGATTTCTAACAGTGAGACAGTTTAAAAAGGCTCTGAGGCTGTTGGGGCTTGGTGTGTTTGAAAAGCAGCAAGGAGACTAGAATAAATGAAGTGGAGGACGAGGAAGAGTGGTGGAAGATGGGGGGGTGCTATTAGAGAGATCAAATAGGACCATGTCAGATTCTAATTTTATTCTGAATGAGTTAGAAGCCTTCAGAGGGTTTTTTTAAAAAAAGTACTGGCATGATCTAATTTATGGTTTCAAAAATTACTCCAGGTTTTTGCAGAAAATAAACTATAAAAGGCAGAGTGGAAGCAGGGAGACCTGCTTTGGCAGTGGCTTTGGCCCATGATAGATGTGGAGGTGGTAGAAATGGTCTTGTTCTGAATATTGTTCATAGTTAATGCTAACTGGTTTTACCAACTCTGGAGGGTGAGAGAAAGAAGGGAGACAAGAATGATGGCTGGTTTGTTTTTGTTTTTGTTTTTTGTTTTTTGTTTTTGAGATGGAGTCTCCCTCTGTCACCTAGGCTGGAGTGCAGTGGTGTGATCTTGGCTCACTGCAACCTCTGCCTCCTGGGATGGCTGGTGTTTTAACCTGAGCGCAGGAAAAATTGAAGTTGTTAGTTATGGAAAGGAAGAGAATTGACAGAGGAACAGATGCAGGGTAGAGGTGAGTACAGTAGGAATCAGGAGTTCAGTGTGGACAAGATCCAGTTAGTTATCTAAGGAGGTATGTCAAGGATGCAACTGTATGCATGAGTCTTGAGTTCTAAGGGAGAGATCCTGCTTAATTTGAGACTATAGAGGAAAAGAAGAGAATAAGAATTGAGCATTGGGCTGTCCATTGTATAGAGGTGAGGAAGATGAGGGCAAATAAGCAAAGGAAACTTGAAAAGGAATGGCCAATGAGAAGAAAAACTAAGAAAATGTGGCACCCTGGAAGCCTAGGCAGGAAACGGTATCAGGGCAGAGGAAGGAATCATTTGTGTAAAGGAGGAAAGTCAACAGGAGGAAGATTAAGGATTGAACATTGGATGTAGCAATCCTGGTTTAGTTTAACAGGAGCTGATACAGGGAGAATGGGAGGTGGAAAGAGGAATTAGAAACAATAAATATGGGCAACTCTTTTGAGACCTGTTGTTTAAACTGAGATTAACAAAAAGAAACGGTAGCCAGATAACAGGATATTTGGATTTGTTCGGCTTTTGTTTTAATGTGAGAAATATTATAACACATTTGAATATAAATTAGAAAGATCTAGTAGAAAGGGTGAACTAATGATGCAGGAATGAGAGGAAGAATTAGACAATTATATCCTGTTGATGTCACATTATCCTTTTTACTGTTGATGTAACATTATCCTTTTTACTGTTGATGTTCATTTAAGTTGCTTCTGATTTTTTACTATTATGTCGCAAAGAAAATATTTGTGCCTGCTTATCTTTTATTCATTGAGATCATTTTCTTAAGATAAATTTGCAGATGGGGAATTACTGGATTAAAGATGATGAACATTTTTAAGACTCTTAACACTGTGCTATTGCCTTAAAATCAATTCCATGTGCCCAGTAATGTATAAATGATTAAGTTTTATTGCAACCTTGCTAGAGTTATGCCATATAACTTGAGTCCATAATTCATGGAATTCCTACTGTTTCAACTACCCTTTTTCTATCAGACTATTAGCTTCTAAAAGACAGCGATAATGTCTCAATTTTTTCTTGCCATCTATTTTTTAGACCAAATATTTCTCTAATAATAATAATTACAACAGTTATCTGAAATCCCTCTGGGTTCCATTGTGATGGTATGCATATGGTATGGTGAGAAAAAAAAATCATCAGTTTTAGAATCAGACCAACCAGTATTTGAATCCCAGATTCGTTACTTTGCCTCTGATTGAGTCCCTTTAATTTGCCCATCAATATAAAAATTAATAATAATCCTTGTTTCTAAGTCATCCTGACTGCTAAAATAAGATATCTGTAAAGCCCCTAGCACCAAGTAAGAAAATTTTGGTGGAAATAGTGGAACCTTGAAAAGAAATTTGTGCTTATCATGAAAATAGCTTATGAGCATTTAATATTTTTTAAGTCAGGAAGATAAAAACATTCCTCATGCAACACACCTTGTCCACAGCCCATAAAGTTCTCATCTTACAGTTTTGCTAATTCCCATGGAAAAAAAATCCCCATGAATTTCGATTCTAGTAAACTGTTGAAACAGCAAGCACCTGGGATATCTCTTGGGCAAGCACAGGCTGCTACAGTAGACCTAGGATCCGCAGTGTCTCTAGAAATAGTACCAGGCGGTTACCTCCAGGTGACTAAATGAAGCTTCATCTCAGCACACAAGCTTAGAAAGCTTTACGATTAGTCCTGCTTGCTATGGTGAGGAAATAACACAAAGAACAGTACAAATGGAAGCCAACTTCATCACAACATGCAGTCAGTTTCCAAACAGGTAAGATAATCTCTCATGACAGGCAGAGGGTCCTTGGTGTAATGTTGAGAGCTTAGAAGGGTAAATATTAAGATTTATGTCTATATCTGTTCATGTAAATGTAGATAAATGAGTCAGCATAGAACCTCTGTGATATCTAGGGAAATACCTTTAGCCTAAAAGTCTGAAATTAAAAGAAAATGCTATGCAACCATTCAAAATATCTTAATAAAGATCCTGCCACAATCATAAGGAGTTTCTTGTGAAATTCATAATCGTCCTAAGGAGAGCAGAATTACAAATATGTTCACTTGAACAGAACTCAAAAGTTCGTAAAGGACCTTGAGTGGAGCAGATATTTTCTTTGTTTTGTTTAGTGTGGTTCCCACACTGACATCAGGGAAAAGATGACTACGACTAGAAACGAAAATTGAGAGTTACAGTGGGTTAATTCACTAAATCTATACATTTTTATAATATTGACATCCCGGGTACCCTGTGTTTGTGTGCAGACTTCACTAAAACACTAGTCAGTAGCTTCTGTTATAATCGCATGTGGGGTCCAGTGAGTGAAAGTCAGTGCTATGAGACATCATCAGCTAAATTCCCAGCTGGGGAACTCAGCTTTGTTGTTTTTCATCAGTAAACCAAGAACCTTACTCTAACACTGACTTAAATATGGCTTTTATTAAAAATGATGTATAAATTTATTAGTTAATCTGTATAGAAAGTGCTATCCTCAGATGAAAAACCTCGCACAATGTTTATTTCACTTGTTTATTTCAAAAAGTATGTATTTAGTTTCCACTGTGTTCTAGGCATTGTACAAAGTTCCTGGACAACAAAGATTAAAAATAAGAATTTAGTTTGAATATTTAAAAACAATATAATGATTCTGCTGTTGGTACAAAGTTATAGATAATTTTAATTTTATCTGTGGTCCTTGATGATGAATCACAATGTCAAAAAATAATGCATCTGGTGTTTACATCCATCTCAATAACAAAATTGGATTAACTTTCTGTCTGATTCAATATTGCAGAAAACAGTCATCAAGATGGCCCAAATAAATTATTTGATTCAAGAAGTCAAGCTCTGTTTCCCACAAAATAAAGGGCTGCCAGATTTGATTTTATTTTTTTAAGTACATCTCTGGTGTGAGACATGAGCAGGTAATAATGCCAAATTATGGCTTGGCAAGAATTTCCAAGCAGGATTTAGGGCTTAGCAGCAAGATTTCAGACTAAAGGGAAAGGAGAGTTTTTAGTGATTTTCTTTTAATGTTTGTTGCATAGATAGTTTTTAATAGGAGGAGGACTAACCTGTTTAAATCTATCACTTAAATCAAGCTTTAAAGAAGATGTGGCTTCTTAGCCTTGTACACCAAAATATCTTGCCTTACAGCATTCATAGTCTTCAAGTTAATTTTTAAAATTGCTATTGCGAATTACTCAGTTGATAATTGATGCTGGATTCTGTTGTATCAAATTAGCCATTTCTATATTTAGCTGTCCCAAAAAGGAATAAGCTATAAATAGTCTCCCTTGTTTTTCTGATCAATGTATGCACTTCTAACAATTTAATAATTAGATCAGACATAGTGCAATCCTAATAAATACCATGACCCCAATCTTCCTAAAAGAAAAAAAAAGAATCTTACTGTGGTAATTGAGAAGTAATAACAGGATGAAATAGGCAGAGTCATGTTGTGCTTCAAAGTTATGCTGCAGACAACATCACTCAGAATCTTTCTTTTCTAGAAATGAGATGGTTCTCAAGGTGCTAATCACTAAAATAATACATCGTGGAAAATTATATGCTTGTTGTTATTTTGCCATATCCTTCTTCAGTTGAAAGGACCACAAAAACACTAGCTAAAACTTATTCCACACTCTGCCTTTATTCACTTTAACTGTGCAGAAAATTATTAATTCCCCCTGGACAGAAAAAATCAAGATTACTAGGAATAAAAGTTGAAGGACATTAAATCAGAGTTTTTATCTGCATCTTAAAAGCACATGCCAATAAACCTCATTTCATTTTACTGTGTTTCTTGGAGAATTGTGTAGTTCACCGGAAGGGTGAAAACACAGAATCCTATTACAGCCATTGAAGTGAAACATAAACTACTTCATGGAGGGAATAAAAATAAAAGTAAATGTATAATACCCTTCCACGGAGCATTAGACTTCAAACTACCCTTGTAATCAGACTGATGTTTCAGAGCTTGTGTGGTCTCTGTGCCCCTTCAGAGCTTAAGCTTTTGCATGTGATCAGCTGAAAGTCCCAAAAGAATCTATTCCTGTTGATTGAATATAAGCACATAAAAGGTAGCCATCTCCTTATTTCACCCACATCTGAAATAAAGCTCCAATGACCTGTAAGAATTGTTAATTTCTTAATTTAAAAAAAAAGTAGTATTTATATATTCAATGACTCAGGACAGTATCAGTTTATGACTAGAATGCAAAGTTCTTGGGGGCTGAAGGATTATTGTTTTGCCCATATATATCTACTTCTAAGCATCCCTAAATATCACTTCGAAGTCATCTTGGTCTCAATTCTTACTGAACAGTGTAGTGAAAAGTCTTCTCTGTCTTTTCAGAAAAGCTCCATGAATGAAGTCAGGGCTGTGATGATTAGAGTTTTGTTATTTTGATGGTGCTGGATGTAGAAACCTGAATTTGTCTGACCTCGTTTTTCAGACATTTGCCTGAGTGTTGAGCTTTTGTCCACACAGGGTTTCTGCCTGACCCTGATTCCAGTCATTTTCAATTCAAGCTTTGGCTCCTGGGTTCTGCCATCAGCATGAGAAATACTGAAGGAAGGGGAGGGGAGTAATAACTGAGGGGAGGCTGAAAGAGAACAAGGAACAAGAATAACTGGGAAAAATAACATCCCAATAAAAGATTGAAAACATAATCAGGGGAGTGGAAGGTGGAAAGTTCTGTTGACTCAAACATATAATAATGAGAATTGAATACTCTGTTAAAAGCAAGTAACTCGCTATTATGTTTGTTTACTGTACCCAGGATAATATCTATTTGTGGTTAAATCGTGATTTTTCTCCTGTCTCTAAAGAACTTTGCATTAAATCTGTTTTCTTCTATTTCATCCATAGACCTGTCTGTAACTTTTATAAAAATATTTTTACAAGCATAAATGGACATGAAGTCAGAAAGCATAGAAATGATACTATCATAAAAAGTATACAGAGTATTATTTTATATTTTATGGAAGCTTTATCTCCTCCAGTGAATTTGTACTTGGAAGAGTGGAGACCTTCACCATTTCATAATTTTTAAAAACAGCTTATAAGGATGGGGGCTTACTCAAAATTGTATAGAATTTAAAATTTCCAGAACAATGTACAAAAGTTCTTCATTTAATTTCTAAATTTTAGGTCTTTGCAGGTGAAAGAAAAGTTTTTATCACAAGAATGTTATTAGGGGATGTGAAAGGGGACACTAATTAAGAGGTAATATTAAAATAGATGACAGAGATTAATGAAGGAAAAACTAGGTTATAAAAAGCATTTCAAATGAGTAGGATACAGGATTCTATTCTAAATCATTAAATTTGGCTTTGTTTCAATATTAATATTTGTAGTGGTAAAAATGAAAAGAAAGATGAATATGAATTTAATTCAATGTCTTTAAAGAGTCTTCTACACGATTTAGGATTTGAGTTGCATGTTCACAGAAGCTGTAATGTGAAGGGGCAGGATGGAGAGTGAATGGAAGCAGAGATACTGAACTCAAATAACTGTTCTTAAAATGTGCCGTTTTGACCTTCAACCTCGAATATATATATTCTCTCCAGAAACAAATGATAGCATTTCAGAAAAACCAAATTGTTTTGACCATTGCTTTTTCCTGGGGCCTGGAGTTTCTGATTGACTTTTGGTGAAAGCTCCTTGACAAGTGTAATAATCAGTAACTGTAAACACTGCAAATCCAATCAGGCCACTTTTTAATGTTGATATTATTACTATTTTTGTTACTATGTTCAAGATCTTCATTTCATCAACAAAGTTGTTCCTCCACTTCCCCTTGTACTGAATATTCAAAGAAGTCACTAAGCTAATCATTGCCAACATTGATGTGTAGTAAACACATATCTTCAAGCCTAGTTTACTGTTACCTTTTATCTGCCACTTCTAGCTATTTTATAGCTAATAGTGACGTCAGTGGTGGCCATCTGGTGCTGCGGCTGCCATCACGCCGGCCGCTGCAGGGAGGGTATCGGGAGGAGGCAGACAGACCCCCGCAACAGCAGCCCGCTGCCCTGGGGACCGCCCAATGGGGCGGGGCTGGGTTGTGCTCGGGGCAAGGGGGAGCTCTGGCTAGCCCCTGAGCTCCCGGGCCACAGGCGGAGCTCCAAGAGACAGGTAGAGGTCTCGGCAGCATCCATTCAGCCCTGGTACTAGCGCAGGCCCAGCAAGGACCTGGAGCCCCCGCCTCAGGTTGCCAGGGGGCGTGGCCAGGTACACTGCTCCATGGAGCCTGCGGAGCCGGCATAAGCGAGAGCCCTGCCCCTTCCAAGTTGGCAAGTGGGAGCTCCCCAGGTGCAACTGCAGGTGTCCAGGCCACCGCTGCAACCTGGGCACCCCTGTGCTCTCGGGAGTCGGGAGTAGGCAGAAGCCCCACCCTCCTGGGTAAGACTGCAGCTGCCCAAGTCAGGGCTGCGGATCCAGGCCTCCTGCTCCACTGGGCAAGCAGGAACCTGCTTCCTCTGCCCCCAGCTGCAGCCACCCAAACCGGGGTTGCAGACCCAGGCATCCCTGCATTCTTACCCTTGCAGGCTGGAGTGTCTGTTTCTGCTGCCTGACTTCTCCCTACTCTGGACACCTGCTCTCATCTGGGAGCAGGGTTGGGGCTGAACCCAGGCTCTGTCACAGCCCAAGCTGTGTGCACAGGCTCAGGGCAGTGCTGACGTGTCAGCCCCCTGCAGCCTTACACCCTCCAGACTTTGGGTGCCAAAAAGAGGGGAACCTAAAGGGGGACTGAGGGCAGCTGGGTGCTGACCTGCAGGTGTCTCTTGGTGCCAGCAGCCTGGGCACCATGGATGGCCATGGGAGGCAGCCTCCTGGGCAGAAAATGGCAGGTCCCCAGTAAAGCCTGGGGGCTGGGGCTGCCAGTCCTGCAGACCCAGAGCAGGAGCTCGTGGTGCTTTTTCTTGGGCCCACCCATGGCTGCCTATGAACCAATTAGCATGCACTTCCCCACCCTCTGAGACCCATAAAGGCCTCAGCCAGAGCAGGCAGAGGGTGGAGAGATGAAGAGGGAGAGGGGACAACCAGCTACAGACAGGAGCTATCCTCTCTGCTGAAAGTAGGAGAGGACAGAACAATCAGCTACAGAGAGGAGCTACCCTCTCTACTGAGAGTTTCAGAGACCTGGAGAGATGGGACTACCAGCTGCAGAGAGGAACAATCCTTTCCAGGGCCTCCTCTCTGTTGACAGCAGTAGATGTCTGGACGACCAGTAGCAGAGAGGAGCTACTCTCTCCAGGGCCTCCTCTCTGCTGAGAGCTGAACACTCCACAGATGACCAGCCTACAGAGAAAAGCTATCAACTGTGGGTCTGCTTTGAGCTGTTCTAACACTTAATAAAGCTCATCTTTGTCTTGTTCACCCTTCATTTGTCTGCATACCTCATTCTTCCTGAATGCAGAACAAGAACTTGGGCAAAGGTGCCACCAGCCACAGAGGTTTCTGGCCAGAAAATCGACACCCCAAAGATCCCCTATCAATAGCTCATGTAGGGTCCACATTAAAGACTATGAAAGGGATGCATGTGTCAGGTGAAGAAAGTGAGCCTCATTTACTTCTACTGAGAAGAAATTTGACCAAGGCCACTCAACCCAGGTTTGAACCCAAGTCTGCCTTACTCACCCCTATGTTAACTATTATTTGATACTGTGGCAGTTTTTGATTGGTATTTGCTCACCTACCTGCGACATCTGAACACACAAACACATTTATTTTGTTAAGCTGTGCTCAGGCTCCCTAGCAGTTTAGAAAACAGGCAAGCACTTTTAAATGTGTGAGCACAAAATTCAAGAAGCTCCTGAATATTGTCCTTGTCCACAAGGTCTTACCCTTTATAAACAAGAAATTTAGGTATCTTTTCTCACTCTCTATCAATACCCATTTAGCTCTTTTGTGAATTGTTTTAATTAGCTTATAAATTGATCATAACAACTGAGCAAAGATATGAAAAACTCATGAAGTTGGTATTGCAACTGTTTATGAAATGTCTCAATGTATTATTCTTACCAATACTGTTAGTATTGTTATTTCAGGTGTTAAAAGGGGTAGCTCATCAGTAATATAAGGAGCTTAAGAAGGAAGAGTAAGTCATCTAAGACACTATTGCTGCAGTATAAAGGTCATAGTTATTTAAAACTATGGGGAAAAAATGTATTCTCTCTGTTTCCCATCCTATCTTTACCCTTTTGTTCTGACCAAAATTGGTCTGGGTGTCCTGCCTATTTCTTCATTATACCTCACTCCTTCACCTCTTAAAAGGGTCAATATACTAACAACATACTAACTTTAGTTTACTAAGACCAAATTGTACCAACCCTTAACAACTCACTCAATAACCCTTTGGCATAAAAAAGTCTGCAGTTGTGTAGAATGCACCTATACGGCTGCACAAGGAACTTGCACTTTTCATGTGAGTTGCAGTGAGGATCACATGGCCTCCCGATGCACCTTGAATCACATTTTGAGAATCAGGACTTAAAGGCTTCCTATTACCTACTCATTAACACATCAGACAGCCTTTTTCTTTTCACATTTTCCTTAACCTCCAGCAGTATCTGGCTCTGTTGAGAAACCTCTTTTGGAAACTCTCTACTCCTGACTTCCATAACACCATTTACCATGATGTTTCTCTGACCTGTCTACAAGCATAGATATCTGTGCTGAAATAAGGCCACCTAGCAAGAAAAGTTGTAAAGTTGTAAAGCCCATTTTTTTTGTCTGACTTTTTGGTGCTATGTATTGGTATTTTAGTGGACCAAGACATAACAGCTCTCTCTCCTGCCTGAAAAAGACGGAGGAATTGGGCTTACGGAGATCAAAATGTCAATTATATTGCTGACAGAGCTGCTGAATTTGTGACTTCAAAGTATGAAAGTGACATTCTTTTATGACTGCATCTCCTTCAAGCAAATTTTCTCACCAGTCACAGGCAGCAATGGTAAACCGCAGCACTCCCTTACGGGGACAATGGCTTTGGGGCTTACTTTACCATTTGCAAAGAACAGACCAGATTATACGGTCTTTACAGGCAGGCAGAACCCTAAAGGAAAGCACAGAACTACACATGCCCCACTATCTTATTCCAAATGCACCAATTACACAAGTCACTTTCCCTCTCCTAGGGAGACTGACAAGAGGAAGAATCCAGGAATATTATTATATTAAAACTGCTACCACACAGAATAAAACATCAGGACTGGGTGATAAAGTGTTTCCTCCCAATATAATGGAAAGTGGAAAGTCATAGAAATGTAGTAGCTATAGCATCACATGAAAATGGATAAATATTTGTATGATATATGTGGGTATATGCATATATACATATATACATTATATGATATAGCCTATGTATCAGAAAAAAAAAAAAAACTAACACTAAAAATACCACAACCTTATCCCAGGGTGATGGGATACATGATTATCCCAAAATAAATAATACTTATTTCTCTTTTCTAATTCGTTATGTTTTCTAAATGTTCTATCATATGCATTAACTTATATAATTAGGTAAATTTTAAAACTCAAATTAGCAAGAAATGGGCACTAACACTGGATACATTTGAATTTAATGTACAATCAATATAGCATAAAATATATATTGATATTGCCTACTAAAAGTGAGTTTCAGCTGGGCACGGTGGCTCACGCCTGTAATCCCAGCACTGTGGGAGGCCAAGGCAGGTGGATCATGAGGTCAAGACATCAAGACCATCCTGGCCAACATGGTGAAACCCTGTCTCAACTAAAAATACAAAAATTAGCTGGGTGTAATGGTGGGCGCCTGCAGTCCCAGCTACTTGGGAGGCTGAGGCAGGAAAATCACTTGAACCCAGGAGGCGGAGTTTGCAATGAGCCAAGATTGCACCACTGCACTCCAGCCTGGGTGACAGAGCGAGACTCCATCTCAAAAAAAAAAAAAAAAGAAAAGAAAAAGAAAAAAAAATGAGTTTCAAAAAGTTGATGAGACTAACTTTTGACTTTGCTCCCTCTTAAATGTTATCGTAGTCAAAGTGTCAGAGACATGTTAATTCTAAATCAAATACAAATTGTGCTAAATTTGTGTTTTTTAATGATTCAGTATTACAGGCAAACTAAATTGAACATACCTTCCTCAAGCATGAGGACTGGGTTTGTTACCCCTTCCAAGCCTATCATATAACTCAGATTCTTTCACTTGATAACTACAGTGTTGGTTATCATGATTCATGTGTCCCTTCATCTCACAAGGATTTATTAAATACCTACTATGTGCCAGGCACTGTTTCGGGTCTTGAGGAGACAGCAGAGAACTAGACTAACAAGGCCCCGCACCAATGGAGCCCAGATTTTTGTAAAGTAAGATTATACAATAAAGTAAACAAGAAACTGTCAGCTAGTATTAAATGCTATGAGGAAAAGAAAGCAGGGTGATCTAATAGAGAGTGGTCAGGCTGGGAAGGCCTCTCTGAGGAAGTGATGTTAAGACAGAGCTGAACAACCAGAAGGAGCCCCCACCCTAGTAATGGTGAACACTTCCCCAGGCAGCAGGCAGGTGCACGCCAAGCCCATAAGGGGAAAATGAGCATAGGAACTGGAAAAAGGACCGAGTGACTTGAAAAAGGTCTATGAGATGAAGCTCACAGCCACTAGGAGTCAGATAAAGCAGGGCCTTGTGAGCCCACATGATGGAATTTAACTCTAAACAGGATAGAAAGTTATTGCAGGATTTTAAGAGAGAAACAGAAGCTGAACTCCTGAAAGAAAAAAAAAAGACTTAAAAATGAATGGAGGGTCGGGCATGGTGGCTCACACCTGTACACTCAGCACTTTGGGAGGCCAAGGTGGGCGGATCACCTGAGGTCAGGAGTTCGAGACCAGCCTGGCCAATGTAGTGAAACCCTGTCTCTACTAAAAATACCAAAAAAAAAAAAAAAATTAGCTGGGTGTGGTGGCACATGCCTGTAATCCTAGCTACTCAGGAGGCTGAGGCAGAAGAAGCACTTGAACCTGGGAGGTGGAGGTTGCAGTCAGCCGAGATCACGCCACTGCACTTCAGCCTAGCCAACAAGAGTGAAAACTCCGTCTAAAAAGCAAACAAAAACAAAAATGAATGCAAAAGAGCAAGAAACTATAAACACAAGTTTTGTGTCATCTCCCGTCGGATACAATCAAGACAGTCCATATCTTGTCTGCAACAATCACAAAGAATAAATTGTCAGAATTCAGAAGATAAATGACTGTAGTAAAAAAAAAAAAAGAAAAATTAGAGAAATTGAAATCACATTTAAAACAAAAGAAATAGGAAAGATTCTGCTGAAAAAAATATAAGGACATAGAGTGCAGACTTGAAAGAATTTTAGCTGAATAAAAACATACAAGCATTTAGAGAAAATAAGCACATAAAATGTGCTGAGATAGAAAGACAAAGAATATAGAGAAAATAAGTGCATAAAATAATGTGCTGAGATAGAAACACGAAGAATATATAATTGCATAATTAGTGTCTTTGAAGATGAGACCAAAAGGTTTAGATGAAAAATCATTCAAATGTATAATAGAAAATATTACTGAAATAGGCTCTAGAATCTGTCGACTATAAGGGCATACCACATTATAGGCACTATCAACCCAAAGAAATATCCTGGTGAAGTTCTCTGACTTTAAAGATAAAGATTTCTATGAGACGAGGGACAGGAAAGGCAAGTGAGCTACAAGACAGACTAGCCTCAGGCCAGAGTATTTTTCACAGCAACTCTCAGCGCCAGAAGGCATTGGAAAATAGCAGCAGAGTTCAAAGACAAAAAAAATAGAAATAAAGATTGAATCAGGGGTTTAATATCCAGCCAAGCTGTTATTTACTGTTAAAAGCACCATAAATATATTCACAAACATGTAACGCCTCAGGAAATAGAGCACTCATGAGCCTCACTTGAAAGAAGCGATTTGATATGAAACCCAGCTGAAAAACAGATAAATCAAAATATGGAATTCGAGAATGGTGACATCCTTCTAAAAATAAAAGACTGGTCATGAGCATTGAATCCATTTGAATATGCAACTATCACTATAGAACTGTAGAAATTATGGTTTCAGCACATATTTATTGGCATAAGCAGTACTAACACATGTCCATATCTTAGTGGCTTAACACAATAAAAGTTTGCTTTTCACTCAGGTCACTATTTAATGTGGGTTTCTGATTGGGAACCTCTGATCCATGCAGTGATCTGGAGACTTAGATGTCTTCCTTTGTGTAGTTCCACCATTTTTAATGCAGTTTTAGGGTGACCCTGGACCCATCCAGCTTGTAGACAGAAGGAAGAGAGAGAGAGAGGGTGGAGAAGGTATCCTCATTGTTAACTGCCTAAGACTGAAAGTATCACTTTACTTTCGCTTATGTTGATCATGGAGAATTCTGGGTAGTCTCTAATACACAGAATATAATGTCAATATCATTAGACATAATAATATAGAAATAATATAATTACAAAAACTGGAAGGTTATGAGAATTGGTGGGAAGAGTGGTATATTTTCTCATTTTTCATGGCAGAAGTTAATAAAGACTTCCTAAATTTTATAAATCAAGAAATAATGGCTTAAATATATTTTCATGCCTTATTTTATGTTATAAATATAGACATGGGAAGAAAAAAGTAGAATAACAACTAAAAAACAGAAAATATAGCAAAAGACAGAAAACTAAGGAAGAATAAAAACAGAAAAAACAAGGTAATAAAACACATCTAAATCTGTTGAAATAACAGAAATGAGTGGAATAAACTAATCTTAAAAATAAGAAATTATTAGATGAGAATCAAAGCATGATATTCGATGATGGTATATATTATAAATATAGAACTGTATCTCAGATATATTAATGAAAAATGTTGTGGAACAAAATGTATAGTTCAATCCTACTTGTATTTAATAGTAATATATATTATGTATGATATATACATATAGTTTTATACCATGTACACATAGAAAATATTTGGAAGTATACACAAGAAATGGTTAGCAGGGTTATTTCTGGGGATTAGGATGAAGGGTTAGGAAGGGGAATCATATTTTCACTTTTTACCATATATCTATCTGTACCTTAAATTTTGTTGTAGTAAGCATGATATTTTTATTATGAAAATGTAAACAAATCCTAAAGTCCAACACAGTACTATTGGAGAACTGAAACGAACAACAAAGGAAGGGGAAGTCAGGGAAGGCTGACAGAATGGTCTTTACCAACCATGAATCTTGAATTGGAATCATTAACTCTTCTACCTGGAGCTAAAGATTCCAGGTAGTAAAAAGGCTGAGTCTCCAAGGAGAAGGAAGAGCCCCTAGCAGTGATCCCCGTGTGCACTGACAATGTGAAAAGGTCGTGGCGTGTTTAATAAACCTTAGGGATGCCTGGAGTATGACGTGTGTGGTGGAAAGGTGTAAGAGGTTAAGACTGGAAGGAAAGGGAAAATTTGGTGAATGGAGGAGTTAAAGATCATTCATTAGAAAATGAGATTATCTCAGAGTATTTTGAACAGAATAGTAGCCTGATTGGGATAGCATTTTACACAGATAACTATGATGTCCATATGGGGAATTAATTAGAGAACACAGAAAACTGGCAACCCATTAGGATTCTAGTCAAATAGTCCAGTTAGTCATGATGATGATCTGAACTAAAATGATGGAAATATAGATAAAGAGAATATGGGTTCAACATTCAAGGAATATTTAGCAGGTAGAACAGACAGAACTTGACTATTCATTGGATGTCATGGTGGTGGTGGTGTGAAGAATAAGGAAGGAAGAGTCGGGATGGTACCCAAATATGATAGCTCATTTCCATTACATGAGTATAGAAAGAGAAGCAAATTTGACTGTGGATAGGAAGAAGGAGAAAGGTAAGTTCAGTCTGAGTAATGTTAAGTTTGAAGTGTAAGTGGGACGTTTAGGAAGAGGGAAGCAGGTGTAAGACCCTGAGAAAGGTGGAAATGTGTAATATAGAAATAAAAATAATTAGCCTGTGACTAATAGCAGAGGACAAATGCAGAGAACTGTGAAAAAGGAAAGCGTGAAAGTATAAAATGTCTGTGACAGGTCAGGGTCCTCTATTCAGTTCAAAGGCATAAACAGAGAACATTTGCTTTTATTCCTGGAAATCTCTTGCCATTCCAACTCCTTGGCCAAGAATGGAGTTAAAGATTCCAGGTTAAAAAAAAAAAAAAAACAGGGTTGAGGGGCACATTAGAGTTAGAAAGAAGTGGGTGGATTTCTTCTAGCAAGCTTTGGTCCTCAAGGAAGCTGGGTCCTTTTGTGGCTGTTGGGAATTGAGACAGCACTTCTCTAAGGAGCCTTGAGGCATCTCTTAGGAAGAGAGATGGACATTTGGCCTTTGACCCCTAACTGGACCACTGGGTGTGGTCATGACTCTTACTGGGTGTGACCAAATGAAAGACCAGGCTGCCTAATAACTTCAGGAGGGGACTAACTGCCTCCCTGCCAGGCAAAAATGATTCAATTGTCCTTTAAAAAGTAAATAGCTAAAAGCCAACCACATACTTATAATTCAAACATAATGCTGGTACCTAAAAGTGCTACATTTCGTCAATCCAATCACCTCGATTTGTACCTAAGGCCCATAGGCTTTAACTACTTTGGTGGACAGTCTGGGGACCAAACAAAGAAAGTCTTGTCATAAAGTAGTATTTCCTTTGTGGAGGGGAACAGTAGTGGGGAACTGACAAAGGAATCTAACAAGACAGAGGCCTGGTTATATTTAAATATAGGTAGAATTGGAAGTCTTTGAGTTTTGTATGTTAAATTTTTTTCTGTGTGTTTATATATTTGTAATAACAATAAAAATACTCAATTGTTCTTATGTAGTAACTATTTGAAATTATTTACTGTTGTAAAGTGGCTTACCATTTGCATTTGGAAAGAACATTTTAATCTCTTTGAAATTAAAATTTTAAATCATTTGTACATTAAATGTTAGAAATGACCAAACAGGTTTAGAATCCAAACAAAAATATGGCCGGGCACGGTGGCTCAAGCCTGTAATCCCAGCACTTTGGGAGGCCGAGACGGGCGGATCACGAGGTCAGGAGATCGAGACCATCCTGGCTAACCCGGTGAAACCCCGTCTCTACTAAAAAAAATACAAAAAACTAGCCGGGCGAGGTGGCGGGCACCTGTAGTCCCAGCTACTCGGAGGCTGAGGCAGGAGAATGGTATAAACCCGGGAGGCGGAGCTTGCAGTGAGCTGAGAACCGGCCACTGCACTCCAGCCTGGGCGACAGAGCGAGACTCCGTCTCAAAATAAATAAATAAAAAATAAAAAAAATAATAATAATAATAAAATATATCGCAGAATGTTGTACAGCAACTTGAAAGCTGTTGCCATGTTACTGCTGTGAAAATGTATATCCTGTCATACTTGTTATGATTTCACATAATAGGATGAGGAGAGGCTGTGCATTTCTAGCATCTATCCAGAGAGAAGGAGGTAGCATATATCTTCTAACTATATAAAGTCATATATTTTTTATTTTGTCTAAAATAAAAGTCTCATTTTTGTCTAGAATCCTTTCTTTTTCTCAAATGGCACTCATATGTAATGCCTGGCACATATTAGGCCTTCAAATACATAGATATCTGTCTGCAGTATATTTTAGCATCACTATTTTTATGGGGAATAGTCAGAAATCTGTGCATGCTCTACAAAATCAATGCAACTTTTTGCAGGCAAGCAGAGAACTGAGGAAAATCATTCAAATGTTTCGATGCAATGAACCAGATGATTTCAATTTCAACTAATTCAACTCACTTCTTCACTATAGTTGGGTAGTCTAAATTTCTGTTTCAAATGTACATCTTTTATATTTTTGCAAAGTTGCCTTTTTTCAGTGATTTTTAAATCGTTTAGTTCCCATTTCACTTCCCATTTACCATTTCAGTCTGAGACTTTAATACTGTTTCCACAGTTACAAGCCTCAAGTTAATCATGGCCTTGGGAATTGAGTTCTCCAGTGTGTACACAACCCCCTTGAGGGGACTTGTGAGTTCCCAGCATAGACAGTTGGCTCCAAATCCTGCCTCTGGGGATTCAGGCACACTGTGTGCCAGCTCACCCTGCCTAACAAACACTGCTGGTGACACAGAGGTTACACATCACCATTTGACAAAACTTAGGAATCCGTCTTTGACCTTGCAAGGGAAGGGTAGTAGACAGAGTCTCCAATACAGTGTCTCATCTTTAATGGCAGCTTCTGCAGTCTGGCAGAGATGAACACAGGCCACGGATGAAAGGAAGCCTCTATTTCTCAGGATGACCAGGTGGACTGAGTTTTTCTAGTCTCCCAGGTATGCCAGGTGGATGCATCTATTGTGTTTAACAGTATACTGCTATTTTCCTCATCACTGCATTTCCAAATCCTACTTGTCCTTTAAGGCTGGCTTCAAGTCTTACTTTCTGCATGAAAATATTCTGTTATATATTGGATACATATTTAGGCTATTAAAAAAACAGAAAATAATTTAGCAAACACTTGTGTACCATTAGATGCTTTTTATTTAATAAAAAATTATTACTCTCTGGAAGTAGGTAACATTCTGTTGAGAGAGAAGTCACTTTCCTCAGATCTAGTAGGAATTGCTTTCTGTGACATGCTGAGAAGTGAACCTGGAATAGAAAGGTCTATTTCAAATTGTGTCTGGATTCATCTACCTCTTTCTTTGCCTCATCAAGACTTTACCACTGCCTTTATCCATGATATGTTCCATCTGCCAAGCCACCTCTGGAATAGAATTATGCTTCTGATGGACCTTCCCAGCCTCCCAAACAGCTCTCCAACCAGGAATGAACACCCAGGGAACCAGCTGAACTTCCTGCTTGTATTGACTCAGAGCCTAAAAGAAAACGTGCATAATTACTAAAGTTCTTGGTCAATTCTCTGGCTACAAATTAGCAACTTCTTTCCTCAGAATTCTGACTTTTTCCTTGTTAAAGGTGGAATTGCATCCTACCTCACCACCACCCCAGAATTCATATGTTGAAGTTCTAGCCTTCCAGTACCTAAGAATGTGACCTTATTTGGAAATAAGGTTGTTGTAGGTATAACAAAAGTTAACATGAGATCTTACTGGAGTAGGGAGGGCTCCTAATCCATTATAACAAGGCCCTTATAAAAAGGGAAAATTTGGACACAGAGACTCAGAGGGAAGATGATGTGAAGACACAGGGAGAAGAGAGCCAAGTGATGACAGATGCAAAGATTAGAGTGATATATCTGTAAGCCAAGGAATCCCAAGGATTGCTGGCAAACACCAGAAGCTAGAAGAAGCAAGGAAGGATTCTCCCCTACAAATTTAAGAGGGAACATGGCCCCGCTGACACTTTGATTCAGACTTCTAGCGTCTAGTACGACAAGACAAGAAATTTCTGTTGCTTTAAGCTAAAAAAAAAAATAAATTTGAAAAAATGTTAAAGTGTTACTGATTGTGTTTGACATAGCTTTCTATATACTCCAATATCATTCTTATTTCTCCTCCCCAGAAGCAAATTGTTGCCTATTATTGGGCTCTCTTAGGTAGACTTTTTCAATGATTCTGCCGTTTTCTGGATCTTAATTTTTCACAAGGAGTCCAGTTCCAGGTACCTAAATTAACTAAACCTTAGGGCCCCTGCCTCCATGCAAGCATTGAGAGACCGTAAGGTGGAAATGCAGGCTGGAGCTTTAGCTGGGCCCATCATCTTGACTGGGAACCCTATACCTCTTTTGACCTCCCAAATTCTGTCTGATTCCTGTGGCACTGAACATTTAATCCAGCTTCCAATCCCTTATTTATTACCTACTTGCAGGTATAAAATAGAGGATATATTATGGTATTTCCTTATGAGATTATAAATCCTTGAAACAGTATTAAACTCTTTTTAAAGCAAGCTAAGGAAAGTTCCCCTAAAGAGTTCCTACTCTATAGGAGATTGCACATGGAAACCAATCTCATTATTGGAGAAGTGTGTACTCACAAGGATGCCTAACTTTACAGAACAGGTGATATTGCAGCCATTCAACAGTTATTGATAGCCTACTATGTTCAAATTAGTGAATTAAGTATTATAAGAATAAAAGAAATGCATAAAGATTTGGTTTCCCTACCTTGACTATCTCTCAAATGACTAATGAGGCATTTTTGAAAATATATACAGTAAACTACTTCATGATTACAGTGTAGTAATCATGCTGGGGCTTCAGTGAAGGTTCTTATTACTATTATAATTATGATATCATTATCATAATTTGATTTGTATTTTAGGAATTTTTTAATATTTAGATTTTTTCCTAAGCAAACCTGAAAGTTGAGTGTTTGCCCAAACAACTAAATAAGAATTGCTTATCTTAGATCAAATCATCAGTACCACTGGCATTTTTACCAGAGTTTGAAAATGTATTCTTGCACCTCATTCTTTTGCCTTGCACTGGCGGCAAATCACTATGTATAGAAACTGCCAAGACAGGCCTTATGGAACTTACACAGCATCTTTCTCTCTGTGACTTGTATGAACACAAATTGAAGATGGATAACTGAAATACACTTGGCCACAGATTCCATTCTGTCATCTGGAACTAAACTAAAGCAAAATTATTCAAGGCACATTTCAATGAAATTCTTTATGAATTGACCATTCATTTGTGCTTTTTATTATAGCTAGACAAATTGCATTATTATATAATATACCATCTTTTTTAAAAAAATCAACTTTTATTTTAGATTCAGGGGGTACATGTGCAGGCTTGCCACATGGGAACACTGTATCATAACACTGAGGTTTAGGGTGCAGATGATCCCATCACCCAGGCAGTGAGCACAGCACATGATAGGCGGTCCCTCACCCCCTTCCCTCCCTCTCTCCTCTAGCAGTCTCCAGTGTCCGTTGCTCTCATCTTTATGTCTATGGGTACTCAATGTTCAGCTCGCACTTACAAGTGAGAACATGCAATATTTGGTTTCCTGTTTCTGCATTACTTCGCTTGGGATAATGGCCTCTGGCTGCAGCCATGTTGCTGCAAAGGACATGATTTCATTCTTTTTATGGCCGCATAATGTTCCATGGTGTATATATCTTTTTAACTAATACTATTTAAAATTTCACACGCAATGTTCCTATAATTTTATTTCTATCAAAAATGCAATAAAGCATTATTATTGTAAACTTAGCAGAGTCACAGAAACTGTGGTCAGTCATCAGTCAAGAACCGAATGTCCTGAACCAAAGACTTATTAATACTATAATTTGGATTTATTTTTGTCCTTATTTTCCAGACACTGCAAATGGATGTAAACAAACTGAACATAACCTTGCTTCGGATCTTCCGCCAAGGAGTGGCTGCAGCTTTAGGACTCTTACCCCAGCAAGTGCATATCAATCGCCTCATTGTAAGATACCCACATTTCGCATTTCCGAAATTCAAGCTGTGTGTGTGTGGTTTTTTTAATCACTAAAGGGCTCGTGCTATAGTTGTATGGCTCATGAGCCAAATCTGGCACATCATGTTTTTGCAAATAAAATTGTATGAAACAAGCCATATCCACTCATCTACCCATTGCCCGTGGTGACTTTTATGTTACAGTGATAGAGTTCAGTAGTTACAAAAGATTGGCTCATGAAGCCTAAACTATTTATCATCTGGCCCTTTATAATGGAAGTTTGTTAACTCTGTCATAGTTCAAGGCTAGGTCCTGTGGTAAGTACGAAAGGGTCCAAAACACTTGCCTTACCAACTGGCACTACTCTGAAAATATTCTCCATTAGAGTGAAAACTTCTATATCAGGTAAGGCAGTTTCCAGACATCATTTGTTAAAGCCCTTTCAAGTATATCAATAGAACAATGGACATTGAGTGCAGAAGGCAGGCATTTTAAATAAAGAATAAAGAAGAACTGACCCTGAGGACTGCAGCCCAGATGGAATACAGGAATTGGTAGTCCAGGAAAACCAAGAGAAAACTTGAATGGGCATCTGAGTGGGTAAAAAAAAAAAGTCAACCCAAAGGATCTGTTGTATAGTACACAGTCCAGGCCTGTCTGTCAATCACCCACATCCATTATTTCTTCTCTTTCCTTGGTGTTTGGGAACCTGGATATCATACAACTACATGTTCCCATCTGCACTGGAAAATGGGCATGAGCAAAGGCCAAAAAAAAAGCAATTCAGATCAGATGACTGTCTCTTTGTAAAAAGCTAGTCACCTTAGTTTTATATGAAAAGGGACTTTGGGATCACTGTGCAGGTTTTAAATTGTTCTTAATGTCCACTGCAATGGGAGTCCAAGCAAGGACTCCACGTTCCCCCAGCCTTAAATTGCTGTACTTCTGCTGCACGGAGCTCGGCTTTCTACTGCATCAATCTGCATTCACGATGGAGGGAATTTGCTTTTTGTTTTGGTTTGGGGTTTATGTTTCTTTTTAGTTTTTCCGTGTGTGGAGAGTGAGTTGTTTCATTTCTTCATAAAAACTTGTATCCTGTGAATCAATAATGTTCTAGAAGTAAACAAGCTTTTAAAAAGTTTTAACTCGTACCAAGAAGAAGAAATACAACATTCCCCTGAATGAGTGAAAGTTACCCGGTGGCTCACACCTGTAATCCCAGAACTTTGGGAGACCAGGAGGGTGGATCACTGGAGGTTAGGAGTTCAAGACCAGCCTGGCCAAAATGATGAAACCCCATCTCTACTACTAAAAATGCCAAAAATTTGCCAGGCATGGTGGCAGGTGCCTATAATCCCAGCTACTCAGGAAGCTGAGGCAGGAGAATCACTTGAACCCAGGAAGTGGAGGTTGCAGTGAGCAGAGATGCATTCCAGCCTGGTCAACAAAAGTGAAACTCCATCTCAAAAAAAAAAAAAAAAAAAAAGTTTTGGATCTAGATCTAGATTTTTTGTATATATACATATAAAAATATATATGCATCAACCTGTGCACATATATTTTGCTAAGATATATATAGAGATGATATAGATATCTTAGATATACTTTTATACATATTAGGTTTAATGAGCATAATAGCTGTTTGCAGGGTTGAAGGAGGGATTTGCCAGACTGAGGAAGGGATATGCTTATCATATCCTCAGAGAATGTTAGTAGCATAGTTAAAAGTACTTATTATAATACCTAGAGTTACAATACCTGAGATAGCAAAGCATGATGATTAACAGCATGTGTTGTGGAGACAGATAAAACCATACTTCATTTCCAGTGTGGTCATATTCCATCTGTGTGAATGTGGCCAAGCTACTTACGTTTTATTTGTAAAATAGAGATAATCCTAATACCCATCGCTTAGGGGTGTTTTGAGCAATCAATGAGATAAGAGATTTAAGGTAAATAGAAGCATGTTATGCACAACTCAAGTGCTCTGTACCTACTGTAGTTATTAGGTCACAAACTATTTAAATTGTTATAAACATGTTTCACATCAGTATTTAGTTATTATCTGTTGTTCTCTGCAAACATGAAAAAACTTTTACTGGCTTGCTAGCAGTAAACTGATACTTCATTTTATACCCAGCTAAAATTCGCACATTAAAAGAAAACTTTCCAGCATGAGAGCGCTCCATGTGTCAGAAAGAAAGCTAACAATAATTTCCTTCTATTAGTGTGTTGCGTAAGTTGTAAAGATAATATTATCAATGGCCATGTCATTTTTATCTGCTGTGTGTGTGTGTGTGTGTGTGTGTGTGTAGAATATCAGACATTTATGGTAAAAAATTCTCTGACTCCATTTCAGCTAATGAGGTCATGCTAATAGGAAAAGTATCATGACATCACTACACAAGATACCCATTTCTACCAAATGACCAATTTTAAATGTGTGATATATTTGAGGTGAAGAACAGAATCAGGAAAAGGATTTCAAAGTTCATCTGGCACCATCTTCTTCAGCTGGCCAAGCCTTCACATTAACACAAGTTATAAAAGTAATAGAGAGAGTGGTGATGTCTAATATGTAATTTTACTATTACATCAGATTTTATTTAATTCATTTGATTTTAAAATGCTTCTTTAAACATAATTACTCAGGGAACATCTGAACAATCTACATCAAAAAAACTACAATATAGAATGGTAAATGAATCAGCATGCAATTACATATAAAATTACAAATCTTGTAGGCGAGGGACAACTAATTGCAAGAAAGCTATTTGAAGATTTTAGACTTTGGACTGGTAATATTAAGTCTACCAGAGAATAACTAATAAATGTAATCTCCACAAAGCCTTTTAGGATTCTAGAATTCTGACTTCCTTTAATGTTTCTAAAGGAAAGGTTAAAATATTATCCAAAATTGTTTAAAATGTCTATAACAAATACAAATATTCTGCTTTTATTAGGGAAAGAAGAACAGTATTGAACTGTTTGTGTCTCCCATAAACCGAAAAACAGGGATTTCTGATGCTCTGCCCTCTGAGGAAGTTCTTCGTTCACTTAATATCAATGTTTTGCATCAAAGTTTATCCCAGTTTGGAATTACAGAAGTCTCTCCTGAGGTAGGTTGCTGCATGAAACATTTCATTTAAAAATGTGAACAGTTAGCATGCTATGGTAATTCAACCCCAAGAGGCTTTGAGATGAAAGTTGTTTATTGTATGTTATTTGATAATAAAAATTTCCCTGAGTGTCAGAATTCTCTGATCTTTACATTGTATGTGTTTACTTCTTAAGGAAATGCATTTTCATATTAAAGTTTCACTTTTTGGCATTTTTCTTCTTCAAAACTTTGTGGCCTTATAACTTATTTTGACTTATCCAGTAAATTTTCGAGAAGAAAGAAGATTTAGATGTGTTTGTTAATTGATCACTTGAAACTGATATGTCAAAAAAGCAAAAATACATTTAAATCTTTCTTTCTCTACAGGTGTACCCCTCCTTATTGTCTTCATTGTCAAAATGGTCACCAGATATTCACCTTTTCCCATAAATTTGAAATTAATTTGAAATGTGATTTTTCTTTTGCTGAAGAAACTATAGTTTCTTAAGAACTGAAGTTTTAAGAACTATAGATGTTTCTTCATAGTATTTTCCAAATTTGTCACTTTTAAAAAATTTCCTCTACCACCTCCACCATCTCACTCCTGAATGGATTTAATTTCCTTTCCAATTCTTTTACTCCATCCCGCTCTAACAAACTTACTGGAAGGATCATCATCCTAAATATGTGTAATTCAATTATTCATAGAACCCTGAAATTAGACTGGAGGGAATATGTGTAACACCTTGTAGATACAGAAAGTATGGCCCATAGAAATTAAGTGACTCTCTCAAGGTGACAGAACAAGAGAGGCATAAAGCACCATCTAAGATCTCTCTCTCTCTCTCTCTCTCTCTCTCTCTCTCTCTCTCTCTCTCTCTCTCTCTCTCTCTCAGAGGCAGGGTCTTGCTATGTTGCCCAGGCTGGTCTTAAATACCTTCCCAGGCCAAAATCTAGATAACTTGATCCCTAATCTATTTGCCTTTACAGTAAATCACACTGCATCTCATTTTAATAAGTATCACAGGTGTGGTATAAAAAGCTCTGGGTGGACATGGTGGCTTATGTTTGTAATCCTAACTACTGGGGAGGCTGAAGCAGCAGGATCACTTGAGCCCAGATGGAGTTTGTATCCCAAAGCCACACGTAAAATGTGCGTGGACCATGGGGAGACCATTTAATCTCTGTGAGGCTGTCTGCCTTCGCATGGTGTCAACCTCCCTGAGCCTCAGTTTCTTCAAATCCAACATGGGTATAGCACTTATAAACTTGAAATATGGATTGAATTTTTAAAGTATATATAGAAATTCTCACACAGACTAGGTAGCAGACAAATGTAATTTGAATGCAGGATGAATTGGCACAATGAGAATATATGTCATCATTGAACTATGACTGTCACAACCACCCCCAACTGGTCTTCTTGCATTTGGTTTTGCACCTCTCTCTCTTCTCTTTCCCAACACACCCAATGTGGTTTCTTTCCTGCCACCAAAGTGATCTTTCTCAACATAAATTTGGCCATGCCCTCCTAATTTCATGATTCTTCTTTGGCTTTCAAAATACTATGAAATGAAGTATAGATTTCTTAATATGGTATATGGTCCTTTGTATGCTGGGCTTTATAATTGTTGAACAGCACTTTCCTAGTTTACGTTTCGGCAATTCTAAACTTGATAGATCTGTGATACATCATACTCTCTCCTTCCTCCATGCTTTCGTATATATTGACTCATCTACATACCTCTTTCTTAAAATCAGTCTACTGTGTACCTTGTGCCTCCACAGACAAAGATGCTTCTTACCCTGTGTTCCCATCAAGCTTAAAACAAAAACTCCTTATCCCATATTAGTCTTTAGGCTCATCTCTACACTGTGGGTTTTTTGAGTGTTTGTGACATGTCATTTGATCTGTTTCTTCATTGCCTTCATTTAGCGCCTGGCATGCAATGGACAAACAGCAAAACTGAATCAACAAATAGTCATGCTGGGTGCAGTGGCTCAAGCCTGTAATCCCAGCACTTTGGGAGATCAAGGCTAGAAGATTGGTTGAGGCCAGGAGTTTGAGACCAACCTGAGCAACATAGCATGACTCTGACTTTACAAAAAAAAAAAAAAAAATTAAAAATTAGCTGGGCATGGTGGTGTGTAACTGTGGTCCCAGCTACTTGGGAGGCTGAGGCAGGAGGATCACCTGAGCCCAGGAGTTTAAGGTTGTAATGAGCTATGATGAGGCCACTGCACTCCAGCCTGGGTGACAGAGCAAGACCCTGTCCCAAAACAAACAAACAGACAGCAACAACAACAAATAGCCAAGTACTGTGCTAGCTAATATCTAAAGCCAGAAAAATACACACATAAGAAAACAAACAAATAAATAAATGATGCTTGTTCTCAATGAATGTATGCACTAATAGGGCAAATATGACACAAACAGATAAGAAGAATATAGTACTATAAATAAGTTACTACACTGTGCCATGGGAGCCTTGGAGAAGAGACCCCCTTATGCTTTGGAGAGGCCAGAGGAGAGGATCAGCAGGAGGTGAACCACCGGGCTCCTCCCAGCCCTGCCCACGTCTGAATCTGAAGCAGTTCTGCTTGTGCACAAAGCCAAACCCCATTCCCACAGTCCAGGCCCTTCACAGACTGACTGGTACACATCTTGCTTAGGATAATTCTTTAAATTTTAGAAAGACCGTTGGATAAATGTATCCTGCCTCCCATAAGCTTTTAGAGAATCATATAAACAGCCTTCCCTGTTGCTTTATTCTGAGTTTAAAAGCCACTCTGAAGGCTTTAAGAATAGAGCAACTTATTGAGTCACTCAGATTTGCAAACCAAAAGAAGCTCCCCATGCAAAAAGAGCTGGCTTAAAGCAAGTACCTGGGCATCCTCCAATATACCCCAGTCCAGTGAAGGTGGGGTACTTAGCTTAATGGCCTCTCACAGAGCTAATAGCTCACAATAGACTACACTTGAATAATGAAAGCGTATTTGATGATAAATGTCATAGTTTCTCATAAAATTGTTGGAATCTAGAAATCTAGAATTTAGAAAATATGCATTACAGAAGATGAGGAAGTATTCAAATCAGATATAAGGAGCATATCACAAAGGACAGAGGGATTGTTTGAACCTTTTGTTTGAGCACTCCTAGAAGGGGCCAGGCATTATTACCCTTTGACCTTTGACCAGAATCTCTAAATGCAGAAACAGGGAAAAGCTGTCTGTAGTAAGCAGGCACCCCAGCGGGGAGGCGCTTGGCATAGATACAACCTAAAGGAGCCCTGCAAAAATATTGATTGATAGTTGCTTAAAACTGGTGAATGCTATTCTGTGAGTTTTCTTATAAAACTGGTGAATGCTATTCTGTGAGTTTTCTTATATCTTTATTCATGTTTTCTGTGGTTAGTGTTTTATAACAACTTATGCCTCAACATTTTTTTCACATTTCATTCTTAAAATTATAACATACTATGGCAACATATTCATTAACAGAAAAAAAGGATCATTGGTATTTTGGCTTTTCGTCCTTTGCATGAATTATAGAACGTCATGAAGAATGTCTCAAAGCATCTATTTCTAAACTCACATTAATTACTTTCATGGAAGGATATGGCTTTTGTTGTTTTTTCATATGCTTGATTTTTTAAATTGAAAATGACTCTTGAGAAACAAAATACCAACTAGAAAACTGTTTTTATTTAGTCATCTGTTTTCATTTGTAATCTGTTTCTTAAAGGAAAAGACATTATTTCTTTTATATATTTATATATGATATCTAGAACATTATAGGCACTCATACAGATAAAACTAGACCTCCTCTTGCCTAATAAGTAAAATCCCAGGAAAATGAAATTAAATGTTTTTACAAAATGAATTAAATACCTATTAAAACAGTAAGCTCTGTATTGACATTTTTAACAATCATTCAGGAATTTTGTTGTTGTTCAATTGCAAATTACTCCAGTTTCCAAATCTTATATTTCAAAGGAGAAAGTGACCTTCTTTAAATAAAAGTCCAATGTGCCGACTGATACCTTCATGAAATATTTACAAAGAAAAAAAACCATTACATATAAATATAAACAATAATGTATGAGTTTAATGATTATTCCTTCAAACTAGGAACACTAGCAGGTACTCTAGTCCTAATTAGTATAGACCTAGCCATACAGTGCTGAGGAGCCACACAATCAGTATTAACCTGTATTCGACCATTCAGAACAATTGCTCACATTGTGCACAGTACAGTGGAAGCTTGGCATTATCCAACAAAGCCATATTGTTATAGGATACATCTCATTTATCTGCCAAGTCAATCAAATTAACCAGACACTTTGTAACGCTTACACTTCATTCTTATTCTGTGAGCTTCCTCTCTCTTAAAGAGGTGTATCTCCTAGATTCTCTGTATCTCTGAATCATCTTTCCTAGCATTTGGGATCTCCTTCCACATCTGAGATCAGAATTGATTAAAATATTTAAAAAGAGAGAAAGAAAGGACAAAAGAAAGAAAGAAGAATGAGCTATAGTGCATCAAATTATTAAACAGGATCTAGAGAAGTCATTGTTAACTATACAGAAAACTGCCCAAATTTTTAAATAATAAAACCTATCAGCTTCTTTCGCTGCAACTAAGTTAAAGGGCAAAGCAATGTAGCTATGAAATAATAAAACACAAAGATGATATAGTGGTATTGGCTTGACCCAGCAACAGAGCCTCTGCATTATTCAACCCTCGGCCCCCTGACAAAATATAAAAATCATGAGGTTAACCCTATGCAAAGGTTAGATTTAAGATTCTTGTAAATTATAGTCTTGATTTGTGAGCTCTTAACTACAAACTTTTCTATTTATTACCCGCCCTTATCAAGTTTTTTAGATCTCTGTACAAATATAGTAGTGTTCAGCAGGAGTAGCATGACTCAGAAAGAGATCTATTTACCAAGAAAGTGCAGTGACTAAGTTTTAGGAGTTTAAAACATGTGTCTTGCTAACTGGGAGTGGGGAATGGGAGGGTGGGAGTTAATTCTTTCATCATTACTGCTTCAGTTAGAAAAGAAAACAAAACAGGTTTGTCTTAAGCAGACAGGAACATGTTGATATTCTAGGAGTTGTAGAACTACAGCAAGAAAAAAAAAATGAACCCAATCAGGTTAGGAACACAAAATCTCTTTCCACCCACCTAACCACCCCTTTTTATCCAAATTTTACATGGGCTTAAGCTCAACTTCTTATACTTAAATTTGACAAATTGATGCTGCCTACTTGAAGGCTTAACTAGTTTGCTTTTATAGCAAACAATGGATGCTATTTTGTTGCCCGTAAAAAATTCATTTCCATATTTATACCTGATTTCTGCAAGAGTTTTCTTTTCTATTAGTTTCCAGCTATGCTTATAGAGACATTACAATAAAAAAAAAAAAAGATATGGCTAACATCAGAGGTGAAAGAAAATTTGTCAGTTGAATCTAAAGTTTTTTGGCAGCAGGATACTTGGTTTCTAATCATTTTATCAATGAAGTGTTTTCAGATTCTCCATCGATTTATCATTTATATGTCTTTAAAATACATGTCTAAATCATTTCTTGTATCTATGCATCTATTTATGTCTTAGAAAGTAGGCCAGATACTATTTACATTATAATTAGTGAGCACATCAGTGTTTTACAAGTAAGGGAAATAGAATCCTGATTGCTTTAGCAATTAATAAAGGCTTTCTCCAAATAATTTTTGTAATCACAATTCAACTCAAAAATCTTCTCTGTTCAGCCTTGCTTATCTTCCCACCAAAACACACTTGCATTCCAGAATGAAAGTTCCCATAAAATATTTTTCAAGGTAAATTTTTTTGTCTGATTTATAAATGTTGGATATATTTTATTTTTTAAAAGCCTTAAAAATAAATTAGCAATGATTTCAAAGTTCAGACACCTACAAGGCATGTTTTACTCAAGGCCTTCTTAATCACTGGAAACAATATCCAAGGACAGATATGTACTCTCACTAAAGGGAATAAAAAGGCAACCTTCAACAAAATGAACTTTTAGATGAGTTAAAGCATTTGACTTGATTTAGCCTTTCTATGGTTTTCCTCATCATGGACTATTTGGTTTCAAGTTAGCTTCATTAACTGTAAATCTATACTGTCACTAAATTATATAATTTAATTTTATTCTAAGATTGGATTTTAGTCAATGTGCTTCTTTAAAAAAAATGAAATAAAAGTAATAGAGTCATGCACACTTTATTCATGCTTCTCTGCCCTTCCACCCCCAAAGTGAAACAAAAATGATACAAATAAAAATAAACCTATATGTTTTAGCTTTTATTGCCAATAATTCAGAACTTTTTAATGTTCCCTATTACTTTAGAAAAATATGTGATATTCTAACAATATATATTGTTGAGGTGATATTTTAGTCAGGTTTTGACAGCACAGACTCCATTTAAAAACAAAAGGTGTGATTAGAAGAAAGAAAAGGAGGAAATAATCCTGGCATTGTTGCTGTGTCTATTAATGCACCACAAGCTTTTGTTTGCACTTCTTTCACTTTTGTTTAAAAGTAAAGAACGGTAGTACAGCACGTAATCCAGGGTGCTGATGTTGTGGGAGGGGACTTAAAACAGAGTAAGGAAATCTTAAGAAACAATTTCCTCCACACAGAAAAGAACAGACCTCTCTTACCTATGAACCAGGTAGTTTCCAAGAGAGACGCTGAGGGATATTTAGAAAGCCTGGGACCTGCGGATGCCATGTCAGGCACACTTGCTCCTGTATAGGAGACTAAATAATCTCTCGATATATAAGGATAGCAATCTGTTGTCTTAGATCAGTTTGAGAAGCAGCTCTGGCAGCGGGGGGTGTAGGTGTGTTGCACTACACTGAATGGAATAAGGCTAAAAATATGTTTAGTGTCTGATAAGAACGCCAGTTTTCTCAAGCTCTCATTTAACGTCGGACTTTCTGTTTTGCTTTTAAAGAAAAATGTTTTACAAGGGCAGCATGAAGCGGACAAAATCTGGAGCAAAGAAGGATTTTATGCTGTTGTCATTTTTCTCAGCATCTTTGTTATTATAGTAACGTGTTTGATGGTAAGTTTGCTTCTTTGTATATTTTATTCTTTGCTGAGCCCACTGCTTAATATTAGTGGGTACATTGCCATTCAAATGAATGTTAAAATGCTTCGGAGCAGAAGCAAGACTATGATCCTGTTAGATTAGGAATATTTCATATCTGACATTAGAGCGATTGCTAAAGGAGAGCTTATGGAATTAAGGATGCTGACCTGAATAATAAGGCTGTAATTGCAATGCAGTTTTTAGTAACTTGATCAACTCAGAACGAAGCTTTACAAAGTGATTTACTGAGGTCACTGAAGCCCTCCCAAAGTCAGTAAAGTCTCACGGGCACACTTTGGGCTTACTTTATTTCTCCTTTTATATCATCTTTATGGAACTCAGGAAAAAAATTAAAAAGAAATATGTCTTTGAGACAAGATTACTCCCTAAGGAATGGTTGATTTCCTTATTTTTAAAAGGCCTTGGAAGCATTCTATGAAAAGGAGATGATTATACCCTCAAAGGCTAAGTTAGTTAGACTACTAATTCATTTTTAAGGTGGATAAATAGTACAAAAGTATAGATGTATATGCTGGAATAGCTCTGTAAGTAATAAGGTGTAGCCTTTAAAAGCATATTTCTAATTTTAAAAATAGAACCCAAAATAAACAACCCACTAAATTAAGCAGTACTATTTGGCACTGAATGAATTAACGGTATCTTTAGGGGAGAATAAGATTTTTCTACTCTTTTGAAAATTTCAAGATCTAGTATAATATTTAGAGTTTACAAATAGGTTTTAATGTCCTTTTTCCCTGTGAGCTATGTTCTTTTTAATTTTGCACATTTAAATAAACACTTCTTCCTTAGTTTTTAAGTGCCCCCCAAAAGTCATTATGTTACTTATTTCTCTCCACAATCAACAATATTGCTAAGTGTTTTATTGGTTTTTGTTTATTTCTCCTCCCCCTACTGGGAAGGGGTTATTATTAGAAAGATTGAGGCTCAGTCTGGAAAGACAGAGGCTGCATGGGCTAAACTTAGAGGATATAAAACAAGCACGGTCTTAGAGTGAAGATGGGCATGTTTTGTAGAGTTTAAAATATGTGAAGTAACAAAAGTACCCTAAATCTTCCATCATAATGAATTCAGAGGTAGCTCCTATGGGTCAAGCATTAAGAAAAAAAAAAAAATCTAAGAATTGTGACTCAATAAACAAAAGAATAATTTACAACTGAGTAAAAAAAAAAAAAAAAAAAAAAAAAAAAAACCTGATTTTTATATTCACATGGTAGAGATTAAGAGGAAAGGATTTTAAAGAGAGAAAGTTTGAGGTTTTGGGAAATTATGGCATAGTCTTCTGGGCATCTCTGTTTTGAAAGATGTAGTTCCTTGCTATGGTTAATTGCATTTTAATATACGTGGTTCTTCTTTCCTTCATATGGGAAATCTCAAGTGCTGTTCCCTCTCTTGTCAGTCACAATTAGGGTGTTTTTCTGCTTTGCAGATGAGAAAGGATAAGAGGAGGGGGAGAATAGAAAGGAATTGAAAGTGATAAAAGTGGAAAATATTCAGGGGATCAATGGATGTGATTCAGAAGAGCAAAGGCAAGGATAAAAGGAGGGAAGTGGGAAAGCAGATTCATGTCCAGCCTTTGAGTACTAAAGGGCAGCAGAAACAGAGCAGAGCCTGCTATTACCATATAGAATGTGCTTCAGATTCTGCATTTCTAACTCAGGACATGCTCATGTATCCGATGTAACTAGATAAATGCCTATGTTGGTCTCGTGGCAAAAGGACCTATAGTAGTCACACCCTCAACTACTTGGGGCCAGAGGATGACTCTTCCTTTCCCAAAATTTGCAAAACATCAATGTAAAAGTCAGAAACTTAGGGCAGTCAGCTCCAACGTTATTAGAACAAATCAAGAAAGGAGCATTTCAGAAGTATAGGTGATTGCTGTCTATTGGGTTAGCAGGTGGATTCATCTATTCATGCAATCAACAGATTCCTGCAGAATATTCTCTGTGGGCCTATTTGTTGCTGGTGCTGTGGGCAAAGGAGAAAACAAGACAGATAAGATCCCTGTTTTCTTCAAGTCTTTACTCTAGAGGGAGACATAGAAAATAATTAAGTTAATTTTTAAAAAATCAAATGGTGAACGTGCTATGTGATTCCAACTATATGACATTCAGGAAAAGTCAAGCCTATAGAGATAGTGAAAATATCAGTGGTTGACAGAGATTTCAGAGAAAGGGAACGATTAGGTGGAGGACAGCAGATTTTAGGGCAATGAAACTATTCTATATTCTGTAATGATGAATACATGACATTATGAATTTGTCAAAACCTGTACAATGTATGAAGAGTAAGCCCTAATCTACACTACCTACACTATGGACTTTAGTTAATAATAATACATCAATATTGGTTCATCGGTTGCAACAAATGAATCACATCAATGCAAGATGTTAATAACGGGAAAATGAAGTGGTAGGGAAGAGGGGTATGTGAGAACATGGTATTTTCTGCTCAGTTTTTCTGTAAACCGAAAACTGCTCTAAAAAATAGTATATTAATTTTAAAAATCAAATAGTGATAAGTGCTATGAAGACAAGACCATAATAATGAGTGAGTGGAGCAGAGCAACCTGAGATGTTTGAGACCTACGGGTGAATATGTGAGTAAAGGACCCCCAGGCAGAGGGTACAGTGGGTGCAATTAGAATAAGCTTAGCCTGTTCAGGCTCGAGGGGAAGAATGTTTTAGGCAGAGCCTTGATGTGATCTGCTGTGTGTGTTTAAAAGATCACATTTTCTTCTGGAAGAAAGTGGTGGACAGAGGATGGGGTGAATTGTGGAAGGAGGAGGATCTTTCTGGAGGCTTCTGCAATATCCCGATGAGGAAGATGCTGGTGGCATAGAACAGGGGTGGGTGGTGTGGGGACGGAGAGGAGTTGAAGGATTGAGATCTATTTGAAAGTAGAACCGACAAAACTTGCTGTGTCCCAATTCTCAGCAACGGGGGTAAAATTAAGGATGACTCCTAGGTTATTTGGCTTCCCTGCCTGTGTGGAAATGTTCTCATTTTCTGGGAGAGGGACATGTTGGCAGTAGAGATGAGTGTGTTCAGATAGTTCTTAAAGAAATGAAAGAAATAATTAGATGGATTTCAAACACTATCTCAAATTTTAATTTGAAGGAGTCACTTTTAAAAGTAACAGGGGGACCAAGTGCAGTGGCTTACGCCTGTAATCCCAGCACTTGGGAGGGAGAGGCAGAGGGATTGCGTAAGCCCAGGGGTCTAAAACTAGCTTGGGAAACACAGTGAGACCTTGTCTTTATTTTAAAAAAAAATGGTTTAAAAAATTATCCAG
Organism: Rhinopithecus roxellana; assembly: GCF_007565055.1. Classification (NCBI taxonomy): domain Eukaryota; kingdom Metazoa; phylum Chordata; class Mammalia; order Primates; family Cercopithecidae; genus Rhinopithecus; species Rhinopithecus roxellana. Next base: position 40,055,684 of record NC_044558.1, read on the forward strand.
GCTGATGGCACGTGCCTGTAGTCTCAGCTACTGAGGAGACTGAGAAGGGAGGAGCACTTGAGCCCAGGAGTTTGAGGTTACAGTGAGCTATGATCATGCCACTTTACTCCAGCCTGGGCTACAGATTCTCTGTCTCTGAAAAATATATAAATAAAAACAAATTCTGAAAAGTAACAGAGGAACCGGCAGCACACAGACAGGAAGTTCATATTCACAAGAAAAGAGGTACTACCTAATAGGATTAGCATGAAGCCAAGTTTATCTGATGTAACTTACCACAGAGGAGTCAAGAGTTCATATTTAGGGACATGTCAAAGTGATTGTCTAAAACAAGCTCATCTTTCTAAGTGTTCAAATTATTTTGATAATAAGCTTGATTTAAAGTAAGTGTTCCACGTGCATTTCTCAGTGAGACTTGTACTATCACTTTTGTGATTCTGAAACACCTGTATTCCAACTCTGTTTCCCATAGTTTTGTTGATTCCATGACAAAGGAAAGATATAACTCAAAATTTTCCCCCGGCATTGATTATATTTATGAAAAACCAAGTGCTTCCATTTGCATTGGCCTTCCTACATGCTGTAGAAACGAAAAGTGTGGGTTTTATTATAAAATTATATAGGTAAACTGCTGTAATGGAAGGTTGTATGTGCTATGTAACAACAACATAAGACTTGGCAAAATTTTTGAAAAGTGGCATATTGTTTACTTTCCTTAAAATACAAAAAAAAAAAAAAAAAATGTTGCCAGGCATAAAATTAGACAGGCATGACATTTTCAAATATGTGACTTATTTAGCACCTCACAAATGTGAATGTACAGTGGGTGGAGCGACAAATAGAAAAATACAGTTTTCCAAGAAAAAATGTGTGGGCAACTTCCAATCCATTCAGTCTGTTTTAGATGAAAGAAACTTATTACTAAGAAGAATTAGTTCTCAAACTTGAACAAATAATAGAAAGAACACCATCTATCATCTAAATTAGACATTCAAATGTCCTTACAGGTTTATTGACAAGTACAAAGGCATTTATGAAATGTAGCTAGAGATGTCTACAGGCCAGATTGCTTCTGGAAAGCAGTTTTAGAAATCACATGAAAATAGTCATTTGGATCAATAAAAGCACTGGCATGTTAGACCCACAGGAAAGTCATCCATATGGGAGGGAAAGAGTTTCTCTAGTTGTAGTCTGGTAGCTGCAGCAAGAAATGCTACATTGAACTACCTGCTATATAGCCTTAACATCAGGTAATAAATACATGTCAAAGGTGGACATAATTTTCTCATTTGTTATATATAATCCCTCGGAACAAAGGGAAATAGGACTAGCTTCCTAGCTGGAATGATTGGTTAAGTAGGCATATAACTCAAACTAATTTTCAATTTTTTCTGTATTAAGAAGAACACAACTGTCTTAATAGTAATAACAATAAAAATTAATTTATTCCATTTATTGCGCACTTATTGGTACTAAACTGGTAGTAAATTTACTGCCTAGTACTAAATGCTTAACATATTTTACTTTCCTAATTTTACTTATGAGAAAACTAAGATTCAGAAAAAATAAATGACTTGACCAAGAACATGCAATGGGTGGGTATGGGGGTGGCAGAGTAGGAAGTGGTAAAAATTCAAAACCAAGTCTATCTAAATTGAAAGTCGGGGCTCTTTACCATAATTCCATTTGTTTTCATAAAGGAGTCAAACTGGTCTTTTTTTTTTTTTTTTTTTTTAGTCTTATCACTGTCTTGTGAACATGTATTTCTGACCACAAATAACTCCAGTAGTAGCAGATGTGAATGGCTGTATTTATCAGAGCCATTCTACCCAGACGGAACTGGTAAATGTGTGCCACATTGTACCTGTGTGCTGTAGGCACACCTCTATTTTTGCACTTAGTACTTTGTACTGGACATAGTTTTTACACATTTATCTTTTCTGGAAGCCTATGAATTCCCAGAAGACAGAATTCTGTGTTGCTTTTGCATCTACAATATCTTGTTTATGGAATGTAGTAGGGATTGGCTCAGGATTATTAAATTAAAAGAATGAATGAACTCCTTCAGAACTAATCGTAAAATACTGTAAAGAACAAATGTTAAAGACTAGTGGTTGGTGGCATTGTTTTGAAATCTGAACACATTCTAATCCTAACAATGTTTTGTGTTACTCATGAGATTTTTTAACGAAAATTTTAAGCTGCAAAAAAGCTTCATAGAATTTTTTTAGCTTCCTCCCATTTCTGTGTTCCTCTGATTTTTTGTTCCCACTATTATTTTCCTTCTCTTGCTATAGTTTGAGTTTTGCCACTCCTCTCATTCAATAATCTGTTTTCTTTTCCTTTTTTAAATTATTAAATGACTTTATTCCAGTCCAAGAGTCAAACAAGCTCTTAGAGATGAAGGCAAAATGTTGACTTGCCATTGCTATGGTAAGCTTTTCGGTTGAGTTTTTAAACAAAGTGAATTCCCATAGAGAAATATGCATATGCTGTATTCCAGATCTCAATCTGTGCAGAGAAAAATCTCTGACACACTTTTCCAGATGCTTTTGGAAAGAGGTTTCAAAGAAGGACATGAGAATTTGGAGGAAACAATAGAGTTGAATGATCACATACCTGGAAGTCAGAAAATCCGGATTCGAGGTTTTCTTTCCAAACCTCCATAAATCATCCAACAGCTCAGGACTTAAATGCGAAATGAGGAGATTACACCACAAAATTTTTGTGATCCCTTATACCAGGGTTTTACCAACAACACTACTGACATTTCGGAGTTACTATTTCTGTTGGCGGGGGTGTGTGGGGAGCTTTTCCAATGCATTGTAAAGGTAGTTAGCCTCTGCCTACCAGATGCCAGTAGCACCCTTTCCCTTCTCCTTCCCCCACACACTGAAAATATGACAACCAAAAATATCTCTAGAGCTGCCAAATGTTTCCTGAGGGCAAAATCCCTGCCAGTTCAGAATCACTGCCTTATAGCTTAATTTCATGACAACTACTCTATTGCCAAGTAGCAATCTCTTCCATTTTTTTCCACATTTTTTCAGACAGTCCAATCTCTTGAGTATTTTTAAACACTATCTTATATACATCATACAGTCTGCAGGTTCTACTTTTCCCTAATTAAAGATGTAGAAATCAGTTTGTACACATACTACATGGAGACAGGTTGCAAAGTTGACCTGTAACCAGACATGAAGTAAACAGATGACTGATTGGAAAATATGTTACAAAGGTTTCTCCTCAAAAACATAAGCTCATGAATGGTAAGGAAGGACTTTGGACTAGACTTTGTTTTACACTAATATAAAAGCTACCTGTCAAGAACAATTGAGAAGATCAAGATTTCCTTGGCTTTCCCATTTTCATTGTTCATTCATATTTCTCCAAAATCCAAGTGTAAACAGGCAAGTAAATGTTCTGATATGCATATTATATTTAGATGTGAAGAACTTAAAATATGTAGTATATGCCTTATCTTCTAAATGTATTTTTGTAAAGGTACAGATATATTTTTTCTACATTTGGGAAAATAACTTTCTTGCAACTAAAACAATATTTTAAATTCTGTTGCCTCATCATTTAGTAATTAAATATTTCGCTGAACACAGTAAGCCTAAAATATATGTATCATCTGATTGATACTGTTCTAGTGCAGGTTTTGCTTTTACACCATGAGGGTCATGGAAACTGAAGAGAAGCAGTAATTTAAAAACCTTAGACACTATGCACATGATAAAGGCATTTATCTTCAGTCTTTTCCATCCTATAGCTTAAAGAAAACACATTACATTTGCTTGAAAGTAATTATAATAAAGGTAAGAAGACATTTTACTTAATATCAGACATCTTTTCTTTCTCATTCATGTGATTAACATTTGTCATGTGAATATTCCAAATCTACCCTTTTTTCAAATTTTAAGCTTCAACTTTTCCCTACCAGAGTCAATGAATACCACCAGTATAAAAGTATCCAGATTACAAGGAGGTGAACTGACATAAAAAACAATAAAATGTCTTTCTTTTCCTAGGAGTTCAATGTTTAATATGCATTTCTAGTTCTATCTCACAGATGCATAGTCTCTTCCCTTAAGGAGAGCTCGAGGTTACAGTGAGCTATGATCACAGCACTGCACTTTTGCCTGGGCAACAGAGCCAAATCCTGTATCAAAATTAAGTTAAATTAAATTAAATTAAATATTAAAACTTAGGAGGGCAAAGTGGTAAGAATAAAAATTCTGGTTGTCCAAATTATTCTTTCATAGATACCCTAAATTTAATTTGTCAAGTATTTACCAGATATTCAAGTTGATATATGACTAATGCAGAGATTTACCAACATAAGAAATAGTGGTTTATAGCATAACTATCATCTTATTAATATTTGCAAGACTACTTTTTTCTACTAAGCCATGTTGGATGCATATCTCTATTTCTATAAATGTTGTAGACCTGTGTTTTATGGTTATTCCTTCTATAAGCCTACCATTTCCCCATGTGACCAAACTAACCTTTGGCATTTTTAATAAAATTGGTTAAATTTACTTTTGAATGTATCTTTATGGAACAGATTTATGTGCACAATTAGTTGATACGTATGTGCAGCATAACTAGAAATACCAAGTATACTGTCTTGAGGAAAATCTCAATACCACGAAACTGAGAAATCATCTTTTACAGGGCTTTGTTTACTTTATCGTTAAGCCTTTATTTTGGTTTGTATGCCAGGGTGGGATGGAGAAGATCATACTCTGTTGTTTAGTGTGAGAAAATGTGACAGGAGTTTTTTATATCTCCTTCTACAGATTCTTTACAGATTAAAAGAGAGGTTTCAGCTTTCCTTAAGACAAGATAAAGAGAAAAACCAGGAGATCCACCTATCACCCATCACATTACAGCCAGCACTGTCTGAGGCAAAGACTGTCCACAGCATGGTCCAACCTGAGCAGGCCCCAAAGGTACTGAATGTTGTCGTGGACCCTCAAGGCCGAGGTGCTCCTGAGATCAAAGCTACCACCGCTACCTCCGTCTGCCCTTCTCCTTTCAAAATGAAGCCCATAGGACTTCAGGAGAGGTAAGAGCTTGTTCTGTATCCCCTATGTGTGGCTTTTTATAAAAAGAGTATTCATCAACTGAAAAAGAAAGAACTAGTAATGATTGACATAATTGGGTAGAATTGTTCACCACTAAATGGACAGTCAGATGAAGTAGTGTTTCTTGTCTCCCAAAGGAATCCAACTGTGTTAGATAAAATCTGTTAGGTATGTCTGATTCTGTTAAGCTTGTCTAGATCCAAGATGGTGTAGATCCAAGCAAAGTTCATCTTCAAGTTCACTGACCTCACAAGATGCTATCTTGTTTAATCGTCATGAAACTCTGGTAGGTAGAGAGACTGAGAACAAGCTCAGTGTTTCCTGTAAAAGCCCACATTGTCTGGAGTCAGGCAGGAGTAGATGCCATGGATTAATTTTTTTTAAAGTTTTAGCTCTGCATTTTTTAACCACAACAAGCATTCAATATCAAGATCCATAACACTGGACAGGCACAGTGGCTTACGCCTATAATCCGAGTACTTTGGGAGGCTGAGGTGAGTGGATCACTTGAGGCCAGGAGTTCAAGACCAGCCTGGCCAATATGGCAAAACCCCATCTCTACTAAAAATGCAAAAGTTAGCCAGGTGAGGTGGCGCATGCCTGTAATCCCAGCTACTTAGGAGGCTGGGATGTGAGAGTTGCTTGAACCTGGGAGGCAGAGGTTGCAGTGAGCCAAGATGGAGTCACTGCACTCCAGCCTTGACAACAGAGTGAAACTCTATCTGAAGAAAAAAAAATCCATGCCATTGTTTTTGTTGCCTTACCTTTTTTGTGATGTATTATACATGTGATTCTCTTTATACTGATCCATTTCCATTAAAAGCAAATCCAATGTAAGAAAACTTGGATTTGCAAAATACGTAAACGAGAGACTAATTTTTACCTCTCAAAAATATTCAAGTAAAGCTTTTCCATGTGTTTCTTAAAATAAACTTTAATTTTATATTTAAAATATGACTTGTAGTGTATTCAACTTTGAACACCAGGGTAGTGGGAGAGTAAGTTCTCAAGGTAATATCCCAGGTTCATTCTCCTCTTATTTTACTATGTCTCCATTTTCTACCCTGTATATTTTGTTGGCTGAGGTTTTTAAATCACATATATAAATGTTGAATATATTTCCCATGATACATCACAATGCCCTATGCAAATAGTTGTGGTTTACACACACAAACACACCCTTCAAAAAATATAGCTTGGAATTTTAAGAACTGCAGAATACAAAATTGATCCTTCATAACTATTTGAAAGTATTGCCAAGGAACAATGAATGACATAAAAATAAAGAAATTTGTTTATCTCTAAAGGTCCTTAAACACTGAACACTTTGACTCCACACCAGGAAGAAAACAGAGATTGATCAAGTCATTCTTTCCGCCTCCTCCCCTAAAATACTTGTGGTTTCTTGATGGGCAATGCGGGTCTCCAAGTGACATTCACTTATGTAGATATCACCAAATTGCTCTTAATGATTCACTGTGGAAAGGTAGACAAGATGGAACTTTCTGCCTGAGGCTAACTGGGAGTCAGGAGAACTGAATTCCAGACCCAGCCCTGCCATTCCTAGGTTTGGTGCCCTCACCTGAGTCGTTCACTCATTTGGACCTCATTTTCTTCTAAAAGATGTAGAGGTCTAACTTATTTTTTTAGCTTCTTTCTGGTTCTTTTGCTTTTGTTATCCACATTATTTTTGTGCATTTATGTTTGCTTCAAAGAGTAACTTTGAAGCAGACACCTGAGCATCAGTGATGAATGAAGCGCCGGTGGCAAGAAAGCTCTGCAGGCAATAAGAGGCCATGTTATCTACAGTAGAATGAAGGGTCATAATAAAACTGATTAAAAGTCAGACAAATTTTTATTATCATCATGCACTACCAATTCTAAGCAAGGTCAGTATAAAATTGACTAGGGAAGTAGCCATTCCCAGCATCCTGCCCCCTGTAGACCACTGCTGGACATGTTGGTCTACAATTTAAAGGAGTATAAGGTTAAATACTCACTTACTCATTTCATTAAAGTGAATCTTTGAGAGGGAGAATATAAGGACAGAATCGTACCCAACTCTTTGGTTCACATGGGGGATTCTAGCAGAGCAAGTGTGTAATCAGTGTTAAATAGATTCTCTGTCCCCTTATCTACAACTTCACTGCATCCCGCACTTCACCTCCTACTTTCTTCCACCTCAGAGCAGGAGAAGACTATTCTCTCCACAAGGGCTCCAGGTCATTCCCCTCAACCCTAGTAACTTCATCAGTTTTCCTCCTCTACCTTCAACTGTACCCTCTTTGCTAATGCTGTTCCCTCAGCATAGAAATAGGTTCCTTTTTGTATTAAAGAAACTCCCTTAATCCAATGCCTCCTCTGGTTCTTGTTTTTCCTTCCTTTCTCAAATATGTGTCTTAAAAGAACAGAGTGTACTTGCTGCCTTGTTGTTCTTCTCCCACCTTTCATTCTCACTGCTTCTTTCACATGCTCGATTATCAAATTAATTATCGATGGTCTCACTACCAAATCCAAAACACATGTTTCATTTCCCATCTAGCACTAATAACTATGTCCTTTTTAAATGTCTCTCCTCCTTTGACCTCAAATACATCATTTTTCTGTTTCTTGAGTTGCTACCTTTGGTCTCCTCCAGATTCCCTTCTCTTGTTAACTTTTAACATCAGAGTTTCATTCTGTGTCCTCTTCTCTCCTCCCTCAGTCATCCAACCATGGCCAGTTCTTCTCTTACTACCTTTTAGTGATTCCTGAAAAAGAACCTTTAGCTCAATCTACCTTTCTGTTGAAATCCAGACCCATATTTCAGCGCTGAACTGTGCGTCGCTACTCTGACTTTTCTTAAACACTACCAACTTATAACATTCAGAAATGGAACTCAAGACCTTCCTCATCAAATCATTTCTCTTCTTTTTAAATAGTGACTCTCCGAAACCTGTAATATCCTCAGCTCCTTCGTGTTGTTTCTTCCCCCTCCCCATATAGCCAAACATTATGAAGACCTGGCACCTTCTCCCAACTGTTCCCCCTGTCCAACCCCAATCCCACTGAGAACTCAGGATCTCCCTAATTCTAGCCAGTCTCCTCCTGGTCCCCACCTCAAATTCTGTTTTGTTTTCTTTTTTCCCAGTCCACTCTCTAGATCTCTCAAACAGTGGTTTTCTAAATTATATTTGAGTGTTTTTCTCTTTATAAAATTCCTCAGTGTTTCCACATTGCCTTCTGGAAGAAACTGATCACTTCTACATATAAAACATGAGGCCCTTTCTGATCTGGCCTTTGGGAGCCTATGTCCACCCATATTTCCTGCTAAACACTCCCTTAGGCTCATCCCGCTACTTGGATATTTTTCCAGGTACTATGCCATTCTCTTTTAAGCGTAAGAGTTAATACTTGCCTAGAACCTGTCCTTTTCCCTAGTCCTCCTTGCCCTTGAAAAGTACCATGAATATAGTGGGCATTAATCTGGGTCTACAAATCAAGAAGACAGGAAATGCAATTTTATTTTTCTGTAACTCAACCTAAGCTTTTTTTCTAGATGCCGTTTCACCTAAATGGTAGAAACTCAATCTCAGTCCTTTTCTGATTCACCCAACCTACTTCTGGTTTCCTAGAGTTTCCTCTACATTTTAAGGAGACTTTCTCAACATGAAGAGTAAGCCCCCCATCTGCCTTGATGTCATCTGTGCACATTGTCATCTGCTAAGATATCCATTATCTCCTTGGTTCTCATAAGTATTCTCAGGACAGTTACCACCATGTAGTTCCCTGTGGCCATTCATGCAGTCCCTTCATTTCCAGCCATTGCTTTCTCCTTTCCTCTCTCTCTTCCTCTTTTTCAGTTGTATCCAAACCACTCTTAGATGCCCAAGAATCATCTCACTGTTCTACCCCAAATGGAGGCATAGGAAAAGCTGGGCATATCTAAGACATGATCCCCCAGAAACAGTTTCCATCCATTTCTCATGGCTCTACCAAGGATCACGGTCCTCCTACTGAGGGTCCCCCATTTCCCAGGGCTCAGTGGTGAAGGATCCAGGGTCTCACTTGCACCCACAAAGCAGCCCCTCTAACACTTCCCCTGGGCCCATGGGCATTTTCTTAGGCTTTGGGAATAGAAAAGCCTACTCTGGCTTATTTCATATCCTACCTTATCTGACATCCACACCCTGAGACACCACCTTCCACCAAAGGCCTGGCCTTTAGAACACAAAGCTCATGACAGGACTCAAATTTCCCTGCTTTCTGCTCTCAGATTTCCTCAAAGGCAATTAAACACCAAAAGACCCTGACAGCCTGAATACAGTGAAGGTCCGAAGGTGAAAGTGGGAGTAGGAATACAGGGAGGGGAATTTAAGCATCACTTCCTCTTGGAAGCCAATTTGAAGCTCCCTCTACCTCCTTCTCCTGCTTCCTCCAGCCCAGTACTGATTCAGCTACGTCTCTTCAGTTCCCCGCTGCTTTAGTTCCATAAGCCCGTGTGCTTACTGTATTTATAGCACTTCTTTGTTGTCTTTAAGTTCTGGTTTACTAATATGTTGTAGCCAATAGACTCTAAGCTTCTTGAGGACACATACATGATTTAATTGTCTCCTTATCTTTTACACATAGAACATAATTTCTGGAGACCAGGAGCTCCTGGAAATAAATGCCTAAATGAATGAATTAACCAATTAATGACTGTTTTTATGACTAACCTCAGGTGAACTCCCAGTAGCTATAGGGAAACACTTTACCTATTCCACCAACCCTTCCTGTTCTATTCTCACTCCCATTTTTCTACCACAATTCCCTGCCAAAATGACATAATGAAGAGTTTTAAGAGTGACCAAATTTGAAGAATGTACAGTGTTCCACGCAGTCAGAAAACTTTTCTGGCAGTTTTAAGCCTTAAAATTTAATTTATGTATATGTGTTCTAATGGTGCCTTTAAAATAGTCTCATGTTTAATAGCTCTCCATCTTTTGATCCTGGAGTGAGGTAATAATCTTCTACTTATTGCATAAAAGTATGGCTTTATTAAAATCACCATGAGACCATAAAGGCTGCATTATGATCACTTGTCCCAATCTTTTGGATCATGTCATATAAATTTATCATCCCTGATTGGGAGAATCTATCACTTTGATATCATTAATCATAAAATGTAATTTTAAAATTAAAAGATAAGTAAAATAATATATAGAGACTAAATGGATTGCTTAACTGAGTGTAAAGAATACACTCTGAAATTATGAAGATTAAAGAATCTTATAAAATGAGAACATATTAGCCAGGTGTGGTGGTGCACGCCTGTAGTCCCAGCTACTTAGGAGGCGGAGGTGGGAGGATCACTTGAGCCTGGGAGGCAGAGGTTGCAGTGAACTGAGATTGTGCCATTGCACTCCAGCCTGGGTGACAGAGTGAGACCCTGTCTCAAAAAAATAAATAAATAAATAAAAGAGAAACATAGCAATTCTCTCTTCTTTTCTCCCTTTTTCCAACTAATCACCAAATCATATTGATTCTTGCTCTTCCAACTTTCTCATTATTGATTATCTCTTTCTGTAATCATTACCTTGGGCCCAGCTCTCATTACTTCATGATGAAATTGTTGTGTCATATAATTATACAAATGATATTAAGATTAATATATGTAATATATTTCATATATATTATTTTATTTCATCTTCTCTGCCTGCATCTAATTCTCTTTCCCCCTTCAGCAGTCTTCAGGTTTATCTTGCTATAACAATCTTTCATTATCATACTTTGCTGTGCAAAAATCCCCATTTGGCTCCATTTGCTTACAGAATAAGCCATAGACCATCTTGTTGGGCCTCAGAGGTCCTACACCATCTGGCCCTGATCATTTACTCCAAATCCATTTGCTGCTACATCCCAAAATAAACCTTCTATTCCATTTTCTCTGTTTCCATCCCCATCCTCCTCTATGTGCTGTGTTCCTGTCCACATTTGCATTTCTGTTTGCCCGGTCCTTCCTATTCCCTCGGCCTACCGATCTCCAGTCTCCAGAGCCCAACACAAAACTTACCCCCTACCACTGGCCATGTAACCTATTCATGCCCACAGTGATTTATAACACCTATAAATTCTCATATATATCACTCCTTTGGCAGTGATTTTAGTTTAGTGATTTTAGTGATTTTAGTGAGTTTAGTTTAACAGTCATTCAGGGAGGGACTAGAACTGGTTTTTAAGCAGTTCGTCTTATGTTTTAAGCAGATGGCAAGAATTTTAAGAACAGGTACTGTGGCTCAAGATACTGTGTCTCCTGTGGTTCCTGTAAATCCTGGTGCATAGTAAACACTCAAAAATATTATGGAATTAATTAATGTTGCTTCATATCTGAAGAGCTCATCTATTTCCAAAGAATCTTCCATAAGAACCAATAGCTTAATGATAAACTATAGACCTGAGTCTCAGCTAATACTACCTCTGACACTTATTAAATAAGTGGCTCAGCAGATTAATTAAGTCCTCCATAGTATAGTTTTCCCAATCTATAAAATAATATCTGATCCACCTTACTTCAAAAGATACTACAAAATTAACAATCCATACAAAATGGCATGGTGTCTTTGAGAAGGAAAAGGAAATCTAAGATTCTTTTTGTTTTTGTGCTCTGATTCCATTTCACAAACCTACACTAGGTCAGTTATACTTTTGAACTCCGGAGTTGAAGTTTATTCTCTACTGAACCGCTACAGTTGAGCCTGTCATATAACATTATATTTTTAACTGTCAGTTGACATAATTTTGTTCATCCTATTTGTAAACATACAGTTACATGTAACTTATAAATGCATACTTATAAATTGGCCACTAAATGTTATCTAATAAATAACAGTATCGAATTAATCAATTCTGGTCTAACAAATGCATTCATTTCCCATGGTAAGTCCAGGTACAAATTCAAATGCTTGCTCTGTAACTACTACATACATAAATTGAAACCTGTTTATTCACCTGTATTGAGGAGCGTAGCGTGTGCCTTGCACAGCTCTTGGGACAGGTAAGCTACACGACAAATGTCACGTGGCTGGCACAGTGTGAGGCCACAGTTAGTTCATGTTCCTGCTCCTCTTTCGTCCCATCTTTGCCCTCCCAAAATGCTCTACTGATCACTCTCAGGGAAACTGTATACATGCTGAGTTCCAAATGCCAATTAAATGAGCAATCACATTCAAACTCTAGAAAGTACATTTTCTTCAGTGAGAAAACAGAGAACTTACGAATCTGAAAGATTCTGCACATTTTCCCTTTGGGCTACTGTATGACTAATGGCCAATTTTATGGAAAGGAAATCAACAGGCAAATTGGATAGGTTCACATTATTTCCTCATTTTTCTCACTTGATTTTCTATTATGAGTAAACACTGTGCAAGGACAGGTAGAGAACTGTCCAGGAAGGAAGGGTGGCACATTGTAATGTAGCACTCTCCATCCTGGTTTCATTTCTCAGTGATCAGTTGGTGGGCCCTCAAGACTATGATATTAATGGGTGTTTTTTTTCTATCGTAACGGAGGCCTCAGCAGGCCCCCAAGGGTTGCTGATATCCAACAAACAAACATTCTCTAACTTTTCTTAAGCTGTACCATAATAGGGTATACATGTTATGATTTACAATAAAGACCGTGCAAATGATACAACACCCAGGATTGTGAGTCTAAAGGTTTCCTTAGGAGTTGCTGAGCTTGGGAGATTTTTATCAGAACTAGAAATTTGTCTGCAATGGTGGAAGCAATGAAAAGACAGTCCACACCAAGAAAACGTTGACCATTCTACATTCAAACTCAAAGACTTTGTGTACTACAATTTCCTCCTGGCAAGGCAGAATGTCCTGATGTCCGTGCCTTGCTTTCCCTAGTGGAGGTACATTTTGATGCTTAAAAATTTTAACTTGGAAAATCTTTAATCATTCCTCCACTGATCTCTTTTTGGGACACATGAGTAAAGAGAAGGGAATAGAATTAATATGACTGCATATCAGAGCTTAAAGTGTAAAAAATACCCTGGAAATTAAAATCTGTATTCATGGCTGTAGATGGTGGCTCACGCCTGTCATCCCAGCATTTTGGGAGGTTAAGGCAGGAGAATCACTTGAAGCCAGAAGTTTGAGACCAATCTGGGCAACACAGTGAGATCCCGTCTCTAGAGAATTTTTTAAACAAATTAGCCAGGCATGGTGGTGTTTACCTGTACTCCCAACTACTCAGGAGGCTGAGGCAGGAGGATCTCCTGAACCTGGGAGCTCAAGGTTGCAGTGAGCTGTGATTGCACCACTGTACTCCAGTCTGGGCAACAGAGCAAGACTTTGTCTCGAAAAATAGATAAATAGATAGATAGGTAGATAGATGGATGGATGGATAGATAGATAGATAGATAGATAGATAGATAGATAGATAGATAGATAGATATTCATTAAATAGACCCATCTTTGAAAATGGATCCAACTCTCTCATTTTCTGTCAAATAAAACTGGGGCCCTGAATCTTTCTCTTAGGTCTTCGATGAGGTTCTCTAAAAGCACAGCTGGAGACAAGGGCTCTTGTACAAATGATGTATTGAGAAGATGCTCTCAGGGGAAGCCTATTAGGAAAGCAGGGCAAGCAGAACAAAGAGGACAAGCAAAGAGGTGGTCCAGCAGCCATCTACCCTCAGCCTGATTGCACAGGGATCTCTGAGCACGGGTGGCCCCTCATGGACAGTTGTTTCACCTTGAGGCAAGGGGACCGAGCCTCTGCACCCTCATGCCAGCCAACCACTGACTCTAGGTCACCCAGGGGTGGTGGAGGCCTAACCTCCTAGACGCCTCTGGACTCAGCAACACCCATCAGCTGAGGGGGCTGCTCCAGCTAAGCGGCAGCTGGGCACCACTAACAGGCTGCCCTCCCAGCAGCGGGGGAGGAGAGGATGCGGCACCAGCCAGAGAAAGGCGACCTGGGTGGGGCACCAACAGCATTACTGTGCTTGCCAAAGGTCGCAGCAGAGCTAAGTCTGTACTCCAGGTTCCTTTGATCTTCCCAGGCCATTATACACGTGGTACGTGGCCTCCTTCAAATAAACACCATTCATTCTATTGGAACCTATGTTCCAGCCCCATTTAACACAGTCTATCAACCGTGACTCAGTTGCTCAGCCTGACAACATGAGGGCTTATAAACATAACACGTAGCAAACATGTAGAAGTAAATTCCAGTTTAACTCCAAATAACATCAATAAAAATAACAACTCAATATGCCCTGTTGACCCTTTACATGCATTATCTCATTTCACCATCCCAAGGGACGTTTTATGCCCTCCTTAGAGTGGAAACTCATGCTCAGGGAGTATAAGTTATGGCCCTAATAACTTAATAGTAAGTCACTAGGAGTGTGAGGGTGACAGATAGAATGCGAACCCAAGCAGTATTGCTCCAGAAGCTGTCCTCCTAATTAATAATAAATTGTCGTGCTTTTGGGGGTTGGGAGAAGGTGTACATACCTCTAATCTATGGGAAATAAATTTTAAAGTAAACTACAAATCGATATATTTAGCAAGTAGGTACATTATGGAGTGTCACACTGTTTTTCCTCTTAGCAAATTTTATGCTCGGCTTTCAGAATATTTTTCAGATTTTAAATCAAGCAAAGTGCAATTTCATGAGGTAGATTCAAAACACTCATGACAGATAACCATTTCACTGCCACTCTAGAAGTGCATTGTCTGTCTCAGTTTTTTCCTTAATCTGGTTCTTGCCATTCTGGAGGCCTGGTGGTAATCTGACATAAAGGACCAAGAGGAAGGTGAACACGAATAGAGCAAAGAAGCCAAAGTGAGGGGACTATAAGGCAATAATTCAGAAAACTCAAGTCAGAAAAGGATGGAGGGGTCTCCATATTGTTCAGACATCCTGGACAATAACTCGTCCACTTCACTATGTGTGTGATTGTCAGTGGAGGTGGCAGGAACAGCAGAGAAGCACATGGTCATGCCTGCTGCCAAGCTGCTGCCCGTGCTGCTGTAATAGAAGATGCAGAGTCACAGCTGATGGGTTGGACACTAACCTGCCACCTGCCAACCACTGTGCTCGTGTATGATCTCAGACAACCTTCACAACATCCTGGAGGCAGGCACTATTTCTATGCCCATCTTGCAGTTATGCTGACAGAGAGACTTAGAGAGGTAAGTATATGCTCAATGTCACAAAGAAATAAAAATCTAGTGGAAGATACAATCTTGACAGCCTGTTTACAAAATCTGCACATAACTACCATATTCTACCTTTTTCTAGATGATACAGGTGACAAAACTTTAACCTTCTGATATAGTTTGGCTATGTCCCCACCCAAATTTCATCTTGAACTGTAGCTCCCATAATCCCCACATGTCATGGGAGGGATCCAGTGGGAGGTAACTGAATCATGGGGGCAGGTTTTTCCCATGCTGTTCTCATGATAGTGAATAAGTCTCACGAGATCTGATGGTTTTATAAAGGGCAGGTCCCTTGTACACACTTTCTTGCCTGCCACCATGTAAGACATGCCTTTGCTCCTCCTTCACCTTCTGCCATGATTATGAGGCCTCCCCAGTCATGTGGAACTGTGAGTCCATTAAACCTCTTTTTCTTTATAAGTTACTTACTCTTGAGTGTGTCTTTATTAACAGTGTGAGAACAGACTAATACACCTAATATTTTTATAAAATATTTTCATATTCATGTAAAATACTTATATGGGGACATCCAGAGCTGGGGGAGGTACTGAAAACATGCACAAGCCCTTCATGAACAGTGAACATCAAGCTGTTCTCTTTATTTGTCAGATTTTATGTAGGTAGGTTGGGATTCTGGAGGGTTGGGAACAAAATTTTCATAGGGATTTTTATTCTAAAAAAATAAAAGACCCCATAGGAATGAAGAAAAAGGAAGCAAAAGTTTTGAAACCTGCCTGAAAATTAGTGGTACGCCATGAGACAAAAATGTAATCCTGTTAAGTGAAAGAAATGACAGTGGATACAACCCAGGGAGAGTAAAATAGGAGCCAACATATATTATTAAAGAATTAAAAGTAGAGGAGCTTTGCCTTAAAAGGTAAAAATTGGACATTACTCATCGGAAACCACAGGCCTTGCATAATTTCTCTCCAAGCAGACCCTGAAATATTTAAGCCATTGTGGCTGAATGAGTCCAAAGAGTGTAGACCTGGCAGTGGCTCTAAGAGGAATCACGGTAATTGCTCCTTTCCTCTCCTCGCCTTCCCTTTCTCCACTTGTGATCCCTGGCAGAGCAGCAGGAATAAGTCCCAGTGAGTCCTCTAACTGCTATATCTGCCCCCAGACCACCCCTCACACGGGCTGCTTCACCCTGAGGTTCAAGCAGAAAGGACTTCTCAGCCCTTCCACTCTGACCCCCATCAATCCTTCAACATCCATTAGCTTGCAACCCCATCCAGGACACTGCTTTCAACTTTACAGGGTACTCTCCATTTGCACTCATACCATGGGAGACAAAATCTAACTACCCTGGGAACTCTTTTGTCAATTCCGTAGGGTATACGTTTCTATAAAGTTCGTTTCGTCTTGACCGTAAAGAAGAGGTGGCTGTAGTACAATTTTTTGAGATTCGTATTCTCTGATTCCTCTGCATGTGATTAAATTAGAGTTTCACTTTGGAGGGTACTAAATGCAGTTGCTTTTTAAAATGAGACTTTTTTAAATTTTTGCTAGGGGACCATGTTCCAGATCTTGATGTACAGGTTGACAGAATTAGGTGAAATGGCCTGTTTTGAAGAAGCATTTTAATCAGGGCAGGCACAGATAATTCCCAGCGTAAGCTTTGCTTCCTATTTTAAGAACAACCAGTTCTGAATCTTAGACACTGTGTCAGGAGGTTTTTCCTTGCAGCCAGAGACTTTGCCTTAGGAGTTGTTCGAAATGTATCATAAAGCTATAGATAGTTCAGGGTCCGACTATGTGCATTTTATGAACTGCCCAAACATTGTTTTCCTGGGAAGTGAGCTGCCACTCTTCTCTCATCAGATTCGCCCTGATATTAGCACATGACCTCTAGAGCAGAACAGTGAAGAATCACAGGTTACTCATGGCAGGCGACTTGAACAAAATTTATTTTTCAGCTGATGTGGGTTTTTTCTGTAATATAAAAAATACACTTGGATTTATTTATATAAATATAAAACTATCTTTTTCTGTAAATCTTAAAAGCCAATCTAAAGTGTCACCCATTTAGCAATGCAGCATGATTATCTGGGTATAATCTAAACATGGATAGAGCGCTGTTCTCAGACACATTCTGATAGATGAAGCTCACGATTGGAGGACGTGGAATTAGTTCCCTCTAGTGGAGAACTTCATGTTGACACAGTTGTTAGCTTGTTTCATCTACGGAAAAGAAAGGTGAAATCTTTTTCTTTCTTTTCTTTCTTTCTTTCTTTTTTTTTTTTTTTTGCCATAATAACTTTTCTTTTTTTTCCTTTTTTTTTTCTTTATGACAGCATCCTCTCTGGTGGGTAAGGCATAATCTTTTTTTGGTAGATACCTTAGAAAAAAGGTCTCGGTGTAATGATGAAACAGCTGTAACTTAAGAATTGACAAATTCTTGTGAACACTTTTAAATATGATACACTTTCTAACAATGCTTGACATCCAATCATTTTCATTTCTCATTATTTTAAGTGATTTTAACAACAGTGTGTCAAATGAAATTATTGTTGCCTAATAATGTCTTATAGTGTATAGATTTGTTTATTTAAGGAAACCTTTTTTCTAAATCATGGATTCAAACAGAGGCCTCAAGGATTCTCCCCTTTTCCAGGCCCTCCCCATCCCACCTGCCTTACTTTTCATTTCCTGCCTTATCCCTCTTGGCTTTGATTTCCCTCACGGTGGTGTCTGTAGCACAATGCCTACCACCTGGTGCATGTTCCATAAATATTTGTTAAATCTCAATTTGAAAAACGGAACAAGTTCTTAGACAATCAAGTTAATTTTATCGGAAGAAATATGTTTTAAAAAAATAAAAATAGATGATGCACTGGGCATAGTGGCTCATGCCTGTAATTCTAGCACTTTGGGAGGCCAAGGTGCTCAGATCACAAAGTCAGGAGTTTGAGACCAGTCTGGCCAACATGGTGAAACCCCATGTCTACTAAAAATACAAAAATTAGCCAGGCATGGTGACGTGTGCCTGTAATCCCAGCTGCTTGGGAGGCTGAGGCAAGATATTGTTTGAACCCAGGATGTGGAGGTTGCAGTGAGCCGAGATCGTGCTACTGCACTCCAGCCTGGCCAACAGAGCAAGACTCTGCCTCGGAGGGGGAAGACAATGGATGCTCACCACCATCTCGCCCTTGCCCCACAGAAGCCTGTGGTGCTGGCAGGTTGTCTGGCCTCATTAGACACCTAGAGGGGGCCCCTTGGAGCTGTGCTCCCTGCATGTCCTTGGCAATGTCATGCTGCACCTGGGGATCTGAGGGGAACTCCTAAAACCCTCATGGTCCTTGCTGTGAATATGATCTCCTGAATCATTTGTTTTACTCTTGTTTTGTTGGCTCCTGAGTTAGCATGTTGTTACCAAATCCCTATTCAGAGGAATATTCTTTTCCTGATAGAATCCTTAGTCTACTTAAGGTTTCTAAGAAAAAAAGTTGGAATTTTTTTCTTAGAAAAAAGTTGGAAACCCACTTTAATCAAAAATAAGAGTAAA
Source organism: Rhinopithecus roxellana (assembly GCF_007565055.1). Classification (NCBI taxonomy): domain Eukaryota; kingdom Metazoa; phylum Chordata; class Mammalia; order Primates; family Cercopithecidae; genus Rhinopithecus; species Rhinopithecus roxellana. The sequence goes on from NC_044558.1 coordinate 40,074,487, forward strand.
AATGATAAAGTACTAAAGGATCTGTGAGAACGAATACAGTCAAAATATGGCAGAGGCCCACTTTGCCTGAAGGAACATGCCTCAGACGTGGATCCTTTATCTTGTCAGTCTCCAGCGGATGGTCAGAACTACTCAAACACCTGTCCATTTTTCCAGGCAGCTCTTTTTTTCATTGCCCAAGGCAGCTTTTCCAAATCAGTGTTGCTGTCCTTAAATTCTCTTCTCCCATCCAATACATAGAAAAGTACAGAATCTAGGAATAAACCATAAACCATCCTCAATTGCCTCTCCTCTCGTTCCCTGGCCCCATCAATAACACACATGTGTGTGCAAGCACACATGCACACAGTAGGATCTCCTGAGAGCTTATCCCTTTCTGTTGCCCACTTCCTAATACCACACACATAATAGGGGTTCTCTAAATATTGACTGAATGATACAGAGTTAGCCTTACTCATGGGAGTTAGCCATATTCACCTATTTCAGCTCTGAAATGTCCAGTTGGTTCTAGGAAGCCCAGAGAAAGGGAGAAATTCTCACTTGCCACCTCCTTCATGGGTGCTTACATTATCCAACCACTCTATGTGGCCAATTGGTTTTTAAGGTCTGTGGTTGTGGCCCCTCTGCTCCTGTTTAATGAATAAACTTTGTAAACTTTAAGAGACTATCCCGAACCTGTTATTCCAGCATAAATATGCATCAAGACACTTAAGTAAGAAAATACCCTACAATTGAATGGTTCCATATTAATGAAAGAATGGTCTAGAAATCTAGAGGTTTCAGATGAGGCACTGCAAGTTTCTCCAGGTGAGGCAATACTTCCTCATCTTTGAACATTCTGTAGAGGGGTGACTGTCCTTATCATTGCTTTCCTATTTGTACATGTTTAAACTCCAACTTTTTTTTTCATTTCTGGGGAGGGATTTTTCTTCTATCCAAATTTTTGATCCAGGTAATCATTATAATATTGACCAATGGTTTAACTTACCATCACAGTTTCATAGAAGAGAGTTGTTTATTTCACTTTAAAGTATATTTTCTTTCTTTCCTTTTTTTCTTTTCCTTCCTCCTTCCTTCCTCGCTTTCCTTCCCCTCTCTCTCCTTCCTCTCTCTCTTTCCTCTCACTCTCCTCCTTCTCTCTCCTTCCTTCTCTCTCTCTCTCCTTCCTTCTCTGTCTCTCTCTCCTTCTTCCCTCCTCTCTCTCTCTCTCCTTCTTCCCTCCTCTCTCTCTCTCTCCTTCTTCCCTCCTCTCTCTCTCTCTGTCTCCCTCTCTCTCCTTCCTCCTTCCTTCTGCTCTCTCTCATTCTCTCTCCTTCCTCTCTCTGTCTCTCTCTCTCTCTCTCTCTTCCAAGCCGGAGTGGCATGGCATGATGCTAGCTCACTGTAACTTCAAACTCCTGGGCTCAAGCAGTCTTCTCGCCCCAGCCTCCTAAGTAAATAGGACTATAAACACATGCCACCACGTCCAGTTAATTCTTTTATTTTTTGTAGAGATGGGGGGCTCACTAGCTGATCTCGAACTCCTGGTGACAAGTGATCCTCTTGTCTCAGCCTCCCAACGTGCTGGAATTACACGCATGAACCACTGTGCCTGTCCTCTGATTTCTACTTTATTTTCATTCATTTATTCTTTTGAGACAGGGTCTTGCTCTGTCACCCAGGCTGGAGCACAGTGGCGTGATCTCAGCTCACCGCAACCTCCTCCTCCAGGGTCCAAGCTATTCTCCTGCCTTGGTCTCCCAAGTAGCGGGGGTTACAAGTGCCTGCCACCATGCCCAGCTAATTTTTGTATTTTTAGTAGAGACAGGGTTTCACCATGTTAGTCAGGCTGGTCTTGAACTCCTGACCTCAGGTGATCCACCCTCCTTGGCCTCCCAAAGTGTTGGAATTACAGGAGTGAGCCACTAAGCCAGGACTTCTAATTTAAATATGTTCTTCCCTATATGACCTGCAGGTGGCAGAGTGAAACAACACTATACTGTGAAAGTAAAAATCAAGGCTTGTGTGTGACAGAAATTCTCATTAGAACTTACATCCTCTAGGGTGATACTAGTGAAATCTAGTGTGGGCAGGGTATCTCACAAAATCTTTAACATCATATCAATAATACTCTGCTTGGAATTACTATTTTTTCATTTTTTTTGTCATCCACTAGTTGTATCCCCCCAAGAGGATAAAAAAATCAAATGACATTAGAATGTCAAAATCCCCAAAATACAAATCACAAGTAAAATAATTAAAACATGGCTTGAACATGATTATTGGACTCCACAGGTTTTTTTTTTTCCTTAAATCATTATGATTCTTCATAAGAAAGTAAACTGTGTAATTCAGTAAACTAAATTATAAGCTGCTTGGAGGTAAGGATGTCTCTTTTTTATTGCCATGTCCATGTGTTTGTATTGCCTGTTAAGGTGCCTGGTGTACATTAGACTTTAATAAATGCTTGATTTCTTCCCTCATTCCCACTCGCTGTTGGTAACAGTGGTTATGGTGGGCATAGTTATAATCTGGAAATAAGTGTTAATATTTTAGAGCTGGGGGCCTCTCAAAAGGACAAAAATACAGCATTTTACAATTTGGAGAAGTCTTAGAGTAATGGTCCCCAAAACTAATGTAACATAGTCCTCTAGGGAAACTTTGTAATATTTCTAGATATTTCTATTTAAATAGACTTTCCAAATGGAAAATATTCTAAAGTCCAATCCAAATGCAGCCTCAACAGCTCTGGTCCAGGGTTGGGGAGAGATGATATATAGATAGGTAAGTAGATATAGAGATATATACAAATAGATCATCTCTATATGTAATCTGTATAAAGATCTATATATACACACATATGCAAACATGTATGTTTAACATATTTAAATATATACATTAAATGCATGAGTTTAAATACATTTAAGTTTAAATGCATATATTTAAATGTCTATGGTATATTTGAATGTATTTATATTAGTATATATTTCTATAATCTATATTTAAATTATTCCAATTTGGGAACTGTAATCTCAGTCTCCCCGGTCCAGTTCGCAAGGATGTTCCCATAACTCTACAGCTGTTGCAGAGCCTCTGATGCGAAAGCAGTGGCCGTATCCCTTATTGGAAACAGAGTTCTAGGACTGAAACAACTCGTGGATTGCAAACCTGGAAGCCTTTCTAATGATTTTCTAAAATCTGTTTCATTTTTGGCCCCACAGTATTCCAACAGCTCTTACCTACTCCATTATACTGGGTTCGTATAGCCGTATTCATCACTAAAATTGTTAGGATCACAGGCTGTTGGTGCCAGAAGGCACCCTCTTTAGTGTTGTGTGGACAAGGAATGGAGACAAAAAACTTAACTAATTAGTTTACAAAGAACTTTGAGAATCGATGGAAGCCATCTGTCAGTACAGGTTGAATATCCCTAATCCAAAAATCCAAAATCCAAAGTGCTACAAAATCAAAACTTATTGAACATTGACATGATGCTCAAAGGAAAGGATCACTGTAGAATTTCAGATTTTGAATCTTTGGATTAGGGATACTCAACTGGCATATATATCTATACCATCTATATATATCTATATCCATAGATATAGATATATATAGCAAATATTCCAAAATCTGAAAAAAAAATCCAAAATCTGAAACACTTCTGGTCCCAAGCATTTCAGATAAGGGATACAAGGATACTCAACCTGTATTGGGTTATTCAGCAATAGAACTGTAGCTGGATTCATGGCCAGCTGTGGATTATTTCACATTTTGATAAATCAGTACTTTTTGATTATGCTCCATGGGGCCTTAGGAAAGAGGTAGGCTAGTGGGGCCTGGGTCCTTCTCTGATGCCTCAATGAGCTGAGCTCTGCATGTACTTGTTCTGATTATTAGACTTACAGGTATGATCTTCTTTTCTTTCTTAACCAAGAGCCCCTAGCTTTGAAAAGAGTTTGATTACCACTGACACAGTTGTTTACTCAGACAGTCTGCTCGGGCTAAACATGTTCAAGTGAAATCAAAGACCTAAGGGTGAATGTAGATCATGTGATGTTCAAGTATGTATGTCTTTCTCACATTTTGGCCATTCTGTGCCCAGTTTGGATACATTTTTCTATGAGACTCTGGGTCTGAGTCCTCTGTGTTAGGCAGTATTCTGTGCCACCTATCATTCCCCTCAGTGTATCCAAGACATCTTTAGAGTTTCCTAAGGCTGTTCATAACTAATATAAATTTTTCAGTTCTTTCTAGAAAATACTCTCAGACACACTTTTTACTGGCCACTTGGAAAACCTGATCACAAAAGTATCTGATAGCTTCTTTTATGAATTTTTCTTTGGTAATTTTTTAACAAATTAACTCTCATAAGTTACGTACATTTATGCTTAGAAGTTAATTCTGGTTTTTTTAATTCTTATAACCCATTTTAAAGGCTGTGTTTTACCTTATCGTTATAATTAAGGTCTTCAATCAATCACCTTTTCTGGAAACTACTATAGTATCCCAGAAAAAGCAAGAGTTGTTTAGCAAAAACCTCTATCCATGAGGGCATTTGAATTAATAAGTAACTGAGTGTTTTAATCTGCTGAGAGAGAAAAAAAAAAAAAATCGGGACTAGGAACCAAAACTTAGTTCCATCCAATTAGGATCCTTCCATGACAGCATAAAACCCTTTAAAATTTGTGAGACAACTTCAAGATTTCTTCTTCCACTATATTGAAGTCTGACAATATATGCTGAACATGATCAAATACACAATAATTAATATGTAACTTATGTTTAATACTAGGTAAGAATTTTAACATACATGTTCTTTCTTCCAAATTCCAAAAGCTTATTCCACCTTCCCCCTACTCTCCCCTAGCCATCCCCTGCATAAATATAAAAATCTTGAAAAGATTGGAGAGAAAGAATTGGGAATAAGAAGGAAGAAATGCATTTTGTAAATGCAGCCAGGCATGGTGGCTCATGCCTGTAATCCCAGCACTCTGGGAGGTCGAGGCTGGTGAATCACTTGAGGCCAGGTGTTCAAGACCTTTTAGCAGAGACATGGTGAAATCTCATCTCTACTAAAAATACAAAAATTAGCCTGGCATAATGGCACACACCTGTAATCTCAGCTACTTGGGAGGCTGAGATGTGAGAATCATTTGAACTCAGGAGGTGGAGGTTGCAGTGAGCTGAGATTGTGCCACTGCACTCCAGCCTAGGTGACAGAGTGAGACTCTGTCTCAAAAAAAAAAAAAAAAATTAAATGCAGACTATCCCATGATGATATTGATAACAAATAACATTTATCAAGCACTTACTACATTCCAGGCACTGTTATAAATACTTTACATATATAACTCGTAAGAGTCAAAACTACCCTATCATTATTATACCCGTTTTACAGAAGGGAAAACCATGGCTGCAAGAAGTTATGTCACTTGCTCAAGGGCATCCAATTGGCCATGAGAGGTATACAAGAAATATAGAATACAGATGGCCTGACTCCAGACCCCAAATTGTCAACCACTGTACATACATTTCTAGGGCCTTAAATTTCTACCCAAATTTTAAGTCTGAGTTTTGCCTTAAAGAGTGGGCATATGGTAGGTTTTGGTTGCATTAAATTAGATTTTTGGTATAATTTTCTTGAATTAAGTTGCCTAAAATATACACATATGTATATGTTTTACAAGTGTAATGTAAAATGTTTTACAAAAACATTAAGCAGACTGCAAAAAAAAAAAAGCATCATTCTTTACTGGGTTTTAGCTTGGATCTTCTGGGTAATGTCATACAAAGAAGATATTGAAAAATATTACTTGTGATCATGATCTATCTATGATGGGTACATAATAAGCAATACTACTGACGATGATTTTACTATTTGAGTTCAACAGGCACAGTAATGTCCCTCCTTAGTGAAGAGAGACACATCATTGAATTTACCTTAAACCAGGGTTGTGCATTCATCCTAGAATTTGACAGAGTCTAGAAATATTGGCCTGTATGTCTCAGAGAGCCAGATATTTAACTCTTTGACATTTAAAATTTTGTAATACTTGGTAAAGGTAAAAATAAATAGACGAGGGTTGTTTTACCATTATTCTAAAGAAACAACCAATTCTGAATGTTTTTTATTCTTTTCCCCTATTTTCTGTGTTCTATTAAAACCATCTGTACCTCAAGGACAATTGTCAGTGTACAAAAACTCACCTAAGTTGGCTCTTGGTACTTTTTTCCACTAATAATCAGTCCCCAAATCAATAACTGGAGAATCTGAATTTTTCCCTGTGCTAAATTATTTGCTGACAGAAGTACAAGAACTTAATACATTGGGGAGGTGGGGGGGACTTCTATTTCCTGGCTAAAATATAGCTGCTTTTCCTAGATTTGGTGGATAATTTTATTCCATTGTGCTTTATTTATTCTTAGTAGAACTTGTGGGATTGTTTTCAGGATAATGTCAGGGTAATTGTTCACGATTGAGCTATGGGCCAACCCAAGGGCATTCTCCTGAGAATAGTTTGGCTGAAACATACAAAAGATCTCTCTTCTTATCAAAAATATTTCTTCTTAAACATAAAGATAAGTGAGGAAAAGTTTGACATGAGATAAAAATAACAAAATCAGTCAGTGACTAAACGTCTCATATGCTCTTAGTACATAGCTAGATGGCAAATAAATCATGTCTCCCAGCCCTGTCTCTTCATGCTTATTTTATAATAGGAGGATACAATATAAGATGCCCTTCTTATACTGGGGCAGGGTGCACTCAACACACTTTCTTTCTCAGGAAGGTGGAATAGGCCATGAGGCAGTACAAAATATTGATAAATATGAGATTTCAATATTTTTCCAGCCCTTATTAATATTTTTAATTTTAAATGAACTGTGCAAATAACACATGTTTATTATAGAAATTTTGAAAGCACATTTAAACAAAAATAAAAATAAGGAGATTATTTCCTAGCCAGTCACACCACCAAAATAGCCACCATTAACATTATATAAATATATATGTGTGTGTGTGTGTGTGTATATCTCCAGACTTACACACACATACATCTGTATACACACACCACACCTCTAGTAACTGCTAATAATAGTAACAACAATGATAGCAACTGCAGCAGGAACAAGCACCAACAGTACTTGCAACAGTCGCAGTAGCAGTGGTAACTACCAATAGTAGATCAGTAATAGCAACAACCTGAGAATATATCACTACAATGGCCAGAAACACAGAGGAAGCTACAGGGGTAGCGGTAGCACTGAAGGAAGGTGTCTTGATAGCAGAAACAGCAGCAATAGCAGTGCAGTAGTAATAAAAACATTAATAATACCAGTTAACGTTACATTGTTACATTTATTACATGTCAAGCCCTGTTCTAAGTGTTTCACACGTATTATCTCAATTAAGCCTCATAGAATTCCAATGAAGCACGTGCATAAGTTGTATCCCCATTTTACAGATGAGAAAACTGGTGCACATACAGGTTAAGTTGCCCAAGGTGACACACTCTTAAGGGGCAGAACCTGAATTTGAACCCCAGGCAGTCTGATTCCATAATCCACTCTTAACAACTATGCTGGTTGTAACAGCAGAAGTAGCATGAATTCTAAAATTCAGTATCAAGAGTGTTTTGCAATTTATATATACTTATAAAATGAATGAATATATTTTGGGAGTGATTCTGAAATTGGAAGAATAGAATAAAAGGATATGAAGCAACTTAAAAACCTCTCATAACCAAAATGGTCATTTTTTACAACTTCCAACTTAGACTATCAAAGAAAGCATATTTTGCAAACATTTTGCTCTATTTCATTCTTCCTCAAAAATCTGTATCTATTTTTTGTGTGTTTGTCTAATTTTGGAGAGTCTCTCACTATGAATTTTTAAATATAAAGAGCAAATTGGCCTGGCGCGGTGGCTCACGCCTGTAATCCCAGCACTTTGGGAGGCCCAGGTGGGCGGATCACAAGATCAGGAGATCGAGACCATCCTGGCTAACATGGTGAAACCCCGTCTCTACTAAAACTACAAAAAAAAAAAAAAAAATTAGCCAGGCATAGTGGGGGACACCTGTAGTCCTAGCTACTTAGGAGACTGAGGCAGGAGAATGGCGTGAACCCAGGAGGTGGAGCTTGCAGTAAGCAGAGATGGCGCCACTGCACTCCAGCCTGGGCAACAGAGGGAGACTCCATCTCAAAAAAAAAAAAAAAAAAAAAAGCAAATTGCCATGCTCCTTAATTTATAGACATGCCTCTACATATTTAGGTGCTAAATAAAGCAATAAAAAAAAAATTCAGAATCACACTTAAACCAAATAAAATTGAGTTGGGCCATGCACATACCACTCCAATAAGAATGTTATTTAATGCTAATGCAAAAGCAGCCAAGGAAATAAGAAAAATCTTTAAAAAAAAAAAGAAAAAAAAAGGTAAATTTGTTGATACTTTGGTTGGTTCTCTTTTGCTTCCTATAATCCCACACTTTGAAAGTTTTATTTGCAACCTATATTTGTAATATTTAATCTGTGTGTACACTTGAGAATGTCCTTATAAAAAGGATTATTTCTGCCTCTTAAAAGCTATACTTCAAGATAGAGTGAAAACCAAGTCACTATAATGCATAAATAAGATTTTATCTTTTGAAAAATGAGAAAATATTGAGTCCTGGGCAAAATTTATTACCTCTAACATAAATCTGAATTGCATCCTTTCTAATGATTTCAGATTGCCAGAAGTGGCAAAATTAGAAAAATTAAGTCTGCTTTACATACAAAATAGCTTAAAAGGGGGGGAAAAAAGCCCTCAAAAAGTTATCTTGGGCCTTTTCTGCTTAGGATTTTAAGCTGAAATTTTGGTGATATGCCTTGATTTAATTTCCAAGTCTCTTATCTGTAGTTTATTCTTGTTACTGCAGTTGCTACTGGTTTTTAACTTGTACACAGGAAGCCAGTGCCAATCAATTTTGTTCCCAAGGTGACAGGAAACCCTGGTTGGTCAGATGTTGATTGTGCTTGCTGTTCATGCTCCACCCATCATATTTTCTTCCCTTTTGGCTGAACTTAAGACAAATTAATCAGTGGTCGACATCTGGCAGACAGTTTTGGTGTCTTCTCAGTGATTTGTTGACCCGCACATCTAAACAGTAAAAATTCAGTGCGTAAAACTTGTTGGTACTAAAGATAAATGCTGTCAAGAATCTTTTTCAGGGATTTGCGTGGAAGGTCTGTCTTTTGGTTTTTACTTGAAAATGTGAATTTTCCTGAGTAATGAAACATCTGTTCAATAAATATTTCACCTTCTTTATGATGGAGGGTGGCTTACCTCACTCTATTGTAAATTCCAGATATGAACCATGGAACAGGGGGCAAGGAAGGGTTCAGAGAATGTTAAGCTTTTTAACAGGCCTCTGCTGCTTGTAATTAATCTTTAACCACCTGCATATTTTCTTCATAATGAGTCTTATCCCAGATAAACATATCCCTTGTCACTGAACACTCTGAGAGAAAATGTTGATACCCAGAATCTGACAAATAAGATAACTCATAAATAAAAGCTAAGCATAAAGTCAAGTCAGATGACCTCCGCGTCCCTCCAAGCCAAACTTCTTTGGAGTCTCCTCTTTCAAACTCATGTTTTATGACTCTATAAAAAAGGAAAATTACAAACTATCTACTAGCCTTGTGAACTCTTTTCAGAAATCATTTGTTTTAAAGAGAACAGTACTAAAATATAGGTCTAATTTTATCAGGTCTGGTGACAGGAGAGATCATGAGAAACACACAAGAAATGTTATCTTTATATAGGAAAATGAAGGAAGGTAACAATGCAGGAAGGTGAGATTTAGATAAACCTAAAAAGGGCAGGTATGTTGGACCGGATAGGCTTTTCCTGTTCCTAAAATGTCTTGTGCTCTTACACAGGAAAAGCATTCTTACTCACCCGAGGCATTTACAAGTCCTAGGCACAAGACCCAAAAGGACCCTGGGTTCTGGTAGTAAGAAGGCAGGAAAGGAGTGGGTGGGAAAGGAAGCATCCATGGGGGGCCCATAGCCAGGACAGATTTTTCAAAGGGTAAAAAAGCCTTTAGCCGTTTATTCATCTATGCCTCTCTCATTTTGAAAACAAACTCTGCTAGTTTGTTCTTATTTCTTAATACAATACTTCCCATGCCAAAATTTGGATACATTTTAAATTGGGGTCAATTTAGGCTTTAGAGTCTCTAATGAATTGGTCAGCATGTTCATGCTCTTTGAGAGTCTGCCGCCCTCCCTGACCTGCCAGTTCCAATAATCATCCAGCTATCCTCCCAACGATTCCTTTCCTGGATATATTAGCAGGGCGAATTTCGATCCACTTTGTTTACTTGTTCACTATAGTATCTTCCACAGAAAAGCTAAGCCTGTGAAATAAGGATTAAACAGGCTAGAAAACTTTGCCATGTTATGAATCCTAACCACTTTGCAGAATTCATAATTCTAGTTTTGCCTAGTAGAAGAAAAGCCCAAGATCATAAATATTTCTAAGCAGTCAGGGAAACTTTGCATTTGCCAAGGCCCTATAAGAGAGCTGATGGTGAACCCATAACAGAATCCTGCCAAATACCTAAAATGTGTTTGAAATATATTTTATAATTCGTCCATCACAATAGTCCCCCTTTTGATTTGTGTGGTAATCTATTTGGACAGGAGCTATCCACCATGTACCTGCTCTTCTTTCCACCTGCTGTTCCATCAGCCGAGGAAAGGGTTGTGCCCAAGGGAGGTGGCTGTCAATTGTTATTCACAGTAGCGGTGCCCCTCATGAAATGCTCTGCCAGGATGGATAAATTATCTATTGTTAGATGGAAGTTTTGTATCTGTGCAATGTTGACTGACTCGGACTCTAATCAAAACTGTTCCCTTGGTTCTGCCCAGTATATTCTAAACTATTTCTAACCAGAGAACTTTAGGATATTTGGCAGTACCATGTGTAAGTAAGAGCTTTTGCAGGACTTCCAAGCAAGAGAAGTAACAATGGGTATATGCCTGCAACACATTTCTTTTAGGGGAATATGGCATGAGTGTTTTTGTGGATTATCCAGTTTATATAACATATGCATTTTAAATAACTAAACCTGTCTTGACATGCTTATACTAGAAAGCATTGCTGTTAAGGAGCACCTCTATCTAGGCAAACCCTATTCAGTGAAAAACCAAATCTGAGCTTTAATCTGAAACCAAATAGAAAACGTTGTTGGAATCAAAGATGAGGGAGTGGGGGGAAATAAGATTATGTATCAAGCATATTCAAATATAGGATAATATCCTGGGGCCTAGTGGTAGTACCAGTAAGAAAAACGTACCTGAGCCGGGTGTGGTGGCTCGCGCCTATAAGTCCCAGCACTTTGGGAGGCCGAGGCAGGTGGATCACTTGAGACCAGGAGTTCAAGACCAGCCTGGGCAACATGGAGAAACCCTGTCACCACTAAAAAATACAAAAATTAGCCAGCTGCTCTGAAGACTGAGGCAGGAGAATCGCTTAAACCCGGGAGGTGGAGGTTGCAGTAAGCTGAGGTCATGCCACTGCACTCCAGCCTGGGTAACAGAGCAAGACTCTGTCTGAAAAAAAAAATAAATAAATAAATAAATAAATAAAATTACCAGGGTAACAAAACAATACCTCTATATAGAGAGGGAAAAAACTGGAAAAGACTTGGTAAGTCTATGTCTGTACCTAACATTTGTGGAGCAGCCGCTATGTGCCAGGTACCATACAAGATGCATCACAGGTATATAAAATCATTTTCTCCTCATATCCACCTCAGGTGGGTAAATTGCATCATCTCACCTCTGATGATGAGGAAACGGAGACACAGGCATTCAAGTACATTTCCATGGTCACAGAGTACATTACTGCAGAGATAGGATTTGAGCCCAGGTAGTGTGCCCCCAGATCTCACGCTCGTTCCTATTTCCTGCCTCCCCTAATGGCCAAGGCACCCTAGGATTTTTCTTTTTCCACCTTCTCTATATTCATAATTGGACTATATTAAATTTTTTCAGTGGAGGAATGGAAGCATTCTGAAATAGAATAATCTGTTTAGCCTAACACTCACAGACGAATTCCATTTTGAGAAGAGCGATGGTTGCGCCTTTCACCCTCCAGATGGCGCCTGTGTGCCACTCACAGACAGGAGAGGTTTCAGGGTCGTCAGCAGGGTGGGCTCTTGGTTTTGTTCAAAGGACATTTGACCATTGTTTCTCTGTCCTCAATAATCCTACTTGAGACACTTGTTGCCATTGTAAGATTTAAAGAGCCATGTACCAATCCTAAAGCAGACAGGGAGCAGCCGAAGCCTCCCTTAGCAGAAGTCCCTTACTGGCATCCAGAGAAGATGCGCAGTCACTATGGATTCAGACAGCAGATGCTGTTAGCAGGGGTTTCCAGCTAGGCACCCGTGGCCCTCTGGAAGGTTCTCATTTGGTAACCATCGGAAGGCCTTTTATCGCTTGTTAGTAATGATACAGATTTGTTTTAGAGGCAAGCAATTCTTTCAGTGTTTAAGCCTTTGCAATTTTCATTATTTTTTTTAAAAAATGATGTTTTTGCCCGTTTGCTCCCCTTCCTAACAAAGGAAATTGTTAGGAATTACATTACTAATGTAATTTAGTCAAGGAGTTCCATTAGGATTTATATCGAAAAGGGATTTCTAGGATAAAGCACCATTTTGCTGAGATATGATCTTCAGGAAAGGATGGGGCCGGGCAGGCTCGTGAAGTTTGCATTAGTGAACTCTAGGTTCCCGTAATCCTGCTGCATGCCTTATCGAGGGCAGCCTAGGAGTGAATTGGCAGTAGGTTAGAAAGCATGATTAGAAGAGGGAAAGCTGAAATGGCCTTCATGGCAGCTGTTTTCCTCCACAGGATACTGGGTGATTCCTGTCCTAACCAGATACTGATTACTTAAAGCTTAGCCCAAGAGTTCTTGTCAAAAATGATTTCCGTAGCGTATTTTGACTTGCTGAGGTCTGAAGAACTTTGGGAATTTGTTAGGTGTGGATCTGAACTCCAGGAACTGGTCAGTAGTATTCAATTAATGAACTCCATCCGTTCGAACAGAATGTCTTAAGCACCTCGTTTTTATCTCATTCACACTTCTTTGAATGTCCTTATCTGACATGGAGAATCATTGATGGAAAATGTGTGCATTGTTAATTCAGACAAATAAAGCAAAAAAAGTCCAAAGGACTTATCCTCAAATTGTTTTACACAATATTTCAAACATATGCAAATTGGTGTAAATATGTTTCAGTCTGTAAATTGATGTGTTCTTCTAATATTTCCCCATTATAATTGAATCCTTGTTTTGTAAACATTTCACCTCGTCTACAATATACACACTCAAAATATTTAAATTATTGAAAACTATTTTTAGCGTGAATACATTTTCTTCACATAAAATACAAAGGATTAATGTAGCATTTAACTCTTTAAAATATTCCACCAAATATTCAGCCCTGAATGGTAAAACACAAAAAAGGTGTGTGTTTGTGTTTAAAGCAGTGGACCAGCTGGGCACAGTGGCTCACGCCTGTAATCCCAGCATTTTGGGAGGCTAGGCAGGCAGATCACGAGGTCAGGAGTTTGAGACCAGCTTGACCATCATGGTGAAACCCCATCTCTACTAAAAATACAAAAAATTAGTTGAGTGTGGTGGCATACACCTGTAATCCCAGCTACTCGGGAGGCTGAGGCAGAAGAATCACTTGAACCTAGGAGGCAGAGGTTCCAGTGAGCCAAGATCACCCTATTGCACTCCAGCCTGGGCAACAGAGCAAGACTCCATCTCAAAAAAAAACAGTGGACCATGAGGTATTTATTTTAAATCTCTCTTAGAAGTATAGCTTCCAGTGTTAAAGGTATGCAATACTTTGTTGTCTCAAATGTTCAGCAGACAAGAAGCAATTCCAAATTCTATAGAAAATATAATATTTAAATCAAAGTAATGGGTTTTCTAAAAGTCATTTTATCTTGATTCAGTTAATATTTGAGAGACTTTTCAAATACTGTGGCTGTATAGGATTTTTAAAGAGAATATTGTATTTTTCTTTTCTTAGCATAGATGCCTATTCATGCCAGAAATCAGTAAGTATTATTACAGGAAAATTACTGACCAATTGTCAGGTTTTATATGATAATTGTTTAATATGTAATAAAAGCAGATACTATTTTTTTCCTTTGGAATCAATGCAAAACATTATGATAAACAGAAGAAATAATTCATTTCTAGTCAGTTTGGAAACTCTCTTTGTATTTCATTCTTATTTTCCTTTTAACACCTGCAAGTCCCTGCCAAGCATAGAGGAAATGCCTGGATGCATGGAAGATACTAAAATTAGGTCAATTATGTTCCATCTCGTTAGGTTTGCCAGGCGTTCTGTAGATATGAGACATGTTTTGTATTTAATGATTTTGTCCTATGTCTTGTATTGACTTTGTCAGGGTGTGCTGCATGTCCTGTACTAAGCATTACAAAAATTTGATAGTCAGAGCTATTTTTCGAAATCTAACTGGGGCGAGCCTTGTGTTTGTGTTTGCTCAATTTGGTGACCCTGTCCTTTGTAATCCTTTGTTGGAGTCTTTCAGTAGTTAGACTCATTTGTGTATTTCCTGAGTTCATTCTCATCAGAAATCATCATTTTCAGAATGAAATGTCACTGGTATAGCTTAGGACAGCTTAATAGGCTAAGATGACAGAGTTAGTTGGTATTAGAAGTCATTCTAACCTGACATTCTCTCTTTATTTGAAAAGAATGTTAGTGCTCAGTGTTTTTAAAGATTTTCTGTGTTCATTATTATGTAATTCACAGAAACACATACTGGAAATATAATAAAAATGTCATTATTCTCAGAAATTAAGAGTTGTCCAGATAAATATTAGGATTTTTATGTTAAAAGATTTCTGGTGAAAAGAAATAATGAATTAACTCATAAAACAATACCTGAGGAAGAACAATTTGTTAGAGAAACAAAGAATATTCTTGTAGCCATTGTTTAAAAGTCTGTTTTTACATATTATTCACTGCCATCTGCCTGAGAGAAATGTTGAATCTAATAAATTTAGAACATTTTAACTTTGCCTTTATGGTTATAGTAGTGATTTGGATGATATATTCTTGCTGTGAGAACTTAATGATCACCAGTTGCATATCTATAGGGAAGATTGAAGTGTCTTTTGTGATACACAAAATGGTTTTATTTTATGGGACAGGGTCTTGCTCTGTCCCCAGGCTAGAGTGCAGTGGTGTAATCATAGCTCAGTGCAGCCTTCAACTCCTGGACTCAGGTGATCCTCCTGCCTCAGCCTCCCAAGTAGCTGGTATTACAACCATGAGCCACCATGCCCAGAAAAATGCTATTTTAAATAATCTTTGATGAATAGTGCTTATAGCTGATATGGTAGATACCATAGGTCCTAGGTGCTTACTCTCTTGTATCTCAAAAGTGGTTGAAAAAAGTTACCATTACCTATGTAAGTCTAGATAATTGAGAGAGTGGTCTCAAAGTGGGGCGTGTGCATCCCAAGAAATGTGTAAAATGATCCATTAGGGAGTAAAAATATATATTAGAAAAAAATTTATATTTATCTTTCCCTTTCCTACTTCAAATTTTGTAAATATTTCATAATTTCCATAATAAGTACAATAGTACATGTATATAATTTACAAATACATAAATTTCATTAGAGGTAGACTTTTTTTGTTTTTTTTTTTACTTAGAAGACAGACAATAGAAAAAAACTGAAAATTACTAACAGCTCTACCCAAAAATGGGAGATAAAGTTAGAGTACATATATAGTGGAACCAATCCAAGTGTTTTCTAGCATGTCTAGAAAACATAAAAAACATAAAAAATTCCAATATTTTAATGATTTTATCCTGTTATAAGCACTTATTAGAAGCTGAGAGACAAAAGATATAAAGAGGCTACTTTATGTAATGTCTTAAATAACAACAACAAAAAATACCTTTGGCATACTCAATATATAGGAGAAACTTTCTTTGGAGACAGGGTCTCACTCTATCACCGAAGCTGGAGTGCAGTAGCGTGATCACGGGTCACTGTAGCCTTGACCTCCCTAGGCTCCAGCGATCCTCCCACTCAGCTTTCCGGGCAGCTGGAACTACAGGCACACACCACCATGCCCAGCTAATTTTTGTATTTTTTGTAGAGATGGGCTTTTGCCATGTTCCCTAGGCTGGTCTCAAACTCCTGGGCTCATGCAGTCTGCCCACCTCGGCCTCCCAAAGTGCTGGGAGTAAAGATGAGAGCCACTGCACCCCGTCTGTAGGAGAAACTTATATTATGTTCCTACAGATAAATTTGCATGAATAAACAAATATATAGTAGAAGACTCTCCATGGCAACATTGTTGGTAATAGCAAAAAGAATTGGAAATAAATATCTATTAATAGATATTTTCATATATATTATTGTGTGTTTACTTATGAAATCCACATTATTGTTCTAATAAGACAAATTTTTCAATATATAATGTAAAATGGGGAAAAAGTTGCAAAACTATATGAAATTTTATCCAATTTATATTTGCCTTTGTAAGTGCGTGGCCGATTGAGAGAAGAGTACATAACACAAATTGTGGTGAGCTGTGAGATGTAGAGCCAGAAAACCAGGAGGTGGGAAGAACTAGGTGAAGAGGGCTTTCTTTTTCATTTGCTTCCTTCTGTGTTGTTTGAAAACTTTAGTATAAGTATGTATTGATTTTATAATTAAGTTAACATTTTAATAATTAAAACAAGGCATTGTTTTCTTTGAATTAATAGATATTTATATCATAGATATGTCTATTCAACATAAAATGAAGTGGAACTAAAACAGTAACCACATTATTTGAATAATAATATAGGCAGACACAGTCATGCAGACCACAGAGATACCTTTGGGTATCTACTTCAGAATCACTAAGTAGTGCCAATACTTCACTTTTAATCTATGCTGTGTCTCCAAAACTGATTGGATAAGACCTACCACATTAGGAGGGTTGCTCTGCTTCACTTGATCTTCCAATTTAAATGTTACTGTCATCCAAAACACGCTCAGAGAAACATCCTCAATAAGGTTTGACTAAATACCCAGGCAACCCATGGCCCAGTCAACTTGACATATAAAATTAATCTTCACAAATACTATCAAAAAGTGAAAAGACAATTCATAGAATGGGAAGGCATATGTGTGATAAAGGTCTAGTGTCCAGAATATATACATAATTTTACAACACAAAATAAAAAGATAACCCAAATTAAAAAAGGGCCAAGGATTTCATTAGGCATTTATCCATAGAATATATACAAACGTCCAGTAAGCCAATGAAAACATGCTCAACATTGTTAGTGCTTAGGGAAATGTAACCAAACCCACAATGAGATGCCACTTCACACCTACTAGGATGGCTATTATAAAAAAAAAATGGGGAACAGCAACTATTAGCAAGAATGTGGAGAAATTGGAACTCTCAGACATTGCAGGTGGAAACGTAAAATGGTGCAGGCACTTTGGAAAAGTATTTGGTAGTTTCTCAAAAAGTTAAACGTAGTTACCATATAACCCAGAAATTCCATTCCTAGGGTATACCCAAAAGAAATGAAAGCACATATTCACGCAAAACTTAAACACAAATATTCATAGCAAAATAATTCATACTAGGCAAAAGTGGAAACAACCTAAATGTCCATCAACTGATGAATGAATACACAAAATGTGGGTGTATCCATACAATGGAATATATTGTGCCATGAAAAGTAATGTAGTACTGATAGATGCTACAACATGGATGAACCGTGAAAACATTATGCTAAGTAAAAGAAGTCAGACAAGACACAAAAGGCCATATGTTGTATGATTCCATTTATATGAAATGTCCAAAGTAGGTAAATCTATAGACACAGCATGTATATTCGTGGTTTCTAGAGCCTGGAGAGAGAGAGAAATACAGAGTAACTGCTAGTGAGCAGGGAGAATTTTTTGGGGGTGGGGGTGGTGAGGAAAATGTTTTAAAATTGATTGTGAGGCCGGGCGCGGTGGCTCAAGCCTGTAATCCCAGCACTTTGGGAGGCCGAGACGGGCGGATCACGAGGTCAGGAGATCGAGACCATCCTGGCTAACACGGTGAAACCCCGTCCCTACTAAAAAATATAAAAATCTAGCCGGACGAGGTGGCGGGCGCCTGTAGTCCCAGCTACTCGGGAGGCTGAGGCAGGAGAATGGCTTAAACCCGGGAGGCCAAGCTTGCAGTGAGCTGAGATCCGGCCACTGCACTCCAGCCTGGGCGACAGAGGGAGACTCCGTCTCAAAAAAAAAAAAAAAATTGATTCTGGTGATGCTTATACAACTAAGTGACTATACTAAAAACCATTGAATTGTACACTTTGGAAATGTGAATTTTGTTGTACATAAATTATATATCAATAAAAACGAGGAGGCAGTATATATAACTTTAGTTTTCTATCATAAGTATTACCCATTAATATTATATAAAATTGGTTGGGAATTGCTTCTGGGCATTTTTTCATTTTGTTTGATTTAGTTAAAGCATGCTAATTTACAACTTTTTTTTTTTTTTTTTTTTTTTGAGACGGAGTCTCGCTCTGTCGCCCAGGCTGGAGTGCAGTGGCCGGATCTCAGCTCACTGCAACCTCCGCCTCCCGGGTTTACGCCATTCTCCTGCTTCAGTCTCCCGAGTAGCTGGGACTACAGGCGCCCGCCACCTCGCCTGGCTAGTTTTGTTTTTGTTTTTTTTTGTATTTTTTAGTAGAGACGGGGTTTCACCGCCTTAGCCAGGATGGTCTCGATCTCCTGGTCTCGTGATCCACCCGTCTCGGCCTCCCAAAGTGCTGGGATTACAGGCTTGAGCCACCGCGCCCGGCCTAGAACATTTTTATTTCTGGAAAAGCAAAGGGATATATTTCTTATAGCAAGCATAAAAGCATCCTTTACATGACAAATTTCAGTTCACTCTTTAAAATGTGTATATTTTGCATTCCAGAAATACTTATTTTTTACCAGTCCATCTGCTCCTTGGACATAATATAGATAATAAAACACAGTATCAAAAATAAAAACTCCTTACTTTGTCTGGTATGACTAATATCTGCACTTGGGTGAATGGCTGTTTGATTTTCAGGGTTATCTTGCAATTATTTTATCTGACACTAGATGAGAAAGGACCCAGAAAAAAAAATGAATTATTATTAATGGCATCAAATCAACAAATCCCAGTTGCTTACGGGGAGAGGTTTATTTTAACTATTGGCAACTGTGTTCAATAATTTATATTTAGGCATTCATCCATGTACTAGGCATCACTGATAACATGATTGTGTATTTATGCTGGCCAGAATCTGATCACAGTGATCAAATCAAGTGCATTCTCTTCATTTAATGCTAATACAGCCCTTCCAGGTAATTGACGCCTTCCTTCCTTCCACCTGAAGACTGATGATACTTTAAATATGATCTGTGGCCACAGAGTAGCCCAGCAAAGTCACTGACTCTCCACTGACCAAAAGGAAGCAACTCCCTACTCTGAAATTCCAAGGTGAAAGGCCAGTGACTTGTAGGGAGCAAAGGTCATCCTGGTTTTTTTTTTTTTTTTTTTTTTTTTTTTGAGAGGGAGTCTCGCTCTGTCGCCCAGGCTGGAGTGCAGTGGCCGGATCTCAGCTCACTGCAAGCTTGGCCTCCCGGGTTTAAGCCATTCTCCTGCCTCAGCCTCCCGAGTAGCTGGGACTACAGGCGCCCGCCACCTCGCCCGGCTAGTTTTTTGTATTTTTTAGTAGAGATGGGGTTTCACCGTGTTAGCCAGGATGGTCTCGATCTCCTGACCTCGTGATCCACCCCTCTCGGCCTCCCAAAGTGCTGGGATTACAGGCTTGAGCCACCGTGCCCGGCCCATCCTGGTTTATTTGTAAAGCACCTAACTGACCAAAGCCCACGATTACATGGTGGGTGGTACACTTCTAAATGAACACTGAACAAACACAGGGATGTATATTTAAATAACTTACTGTTCTTGGGTAAACATTTGGAGAAACACTGGAGAGAGTAGATTTTCATAATTTTGATTGAGAGTTCATTTTAGGTAAAGGCAGACCCTGATGTGCCCTGGTTAATGACTTAAGATATCTGCTTTTTATATCAAATGACTGAGATGGAATCTAGAATCTTTCAGACAGATATTAAAGGGTACTTTTAAAAACATATAATCCTTGGCATAAATGTAAAACTTTTCTTTGTGAATATTTAACTTTATAAATGTTTCTTTCCAATGACTAAAAACAGATTTAAGGATTTGGAATTAAAATAAAGGGCTCTTTTTTAACTTCTATGTTAAGTTCAGGGGTACATGTGCAGGTTCGTTACATAGGTAAACTTGTGTCATGGGGGTTTGTTGTACACATTATTTCATCACCCAGGTTAACACCTACTACCCCTTAGTTATCCTACTACCCCTAAATATAAATAAATATACTAAATATAATTATACTTAATAATCCTATTACCCCTTAGTTGTTTTTTCTGATCCTCTTCCTCCTCCCACTCTCCACCTTCCTATAGGCCCCACCAGTGTGTGTTTTTCCCCTCTGGGTATCCATGTGTTCTCATAATTTAGCACCCATTTATAAGGGAGAATATGTAGTATTTGGTTTTCTGTTCCTGTGTTAGTTTGCTAAGACTAATGGCCTCCAGCCCCATCCATGTCCCTGCAAAGGACATAATCTTGTTCTTTTTTATGACTGCATAGTATTCTGCAGTGTATATGTAGCTCATTTTCTTTATCCATCCGTCATTACTGGGCATTTAGGTTGATTCCATGTCTTTGCTATTGTGAATAGTGCTGCAATGAACATATGTGTGAATATGTCTTTATAATAGAGCAATTTATATACCTTTGGGTATATGGGATTGCTGGGTCAAATGATATTTCTATCTTTAGGTCTTTGAGGAATTGCCACGCTGTCTTTCACAATGGTTGAATTAATTTACACTCCCACTAACAATCTATAAGCATTCCTTTTTCTCCGCAACCTCACCAGTATATGTCATTTTTTGACTTTTTAATAGTAGCCATTCTAACTGGTGTGAGAGGGTATCTCACTGTGGTTTTGATTTGCATTTCTCTAATTATCAGTGATGTTGAGATTTTTTTTCATATGGTTGTTGACTGCATCTATATCTTCTTTTGGGAAGTGTCTGTTCATGTCCTTTGCTCACCATTTAATATTTTTTTCTTGCAAATTTAAGTTCCTTATAGATGCTGGATATTAAACCTTTGTCTGATGCAAGGTTGGCAAAAATTTTCCCCCATTCTGTAGGTTGTCTGTTATACTCTGTTGATAGTTTCTTTTGCTGTGCAAAAGCTCTTTAGTTTAATTAAATCCCATTTGTCAATTTTTCCTTTTGTTGAAATCATTTTTGACATCTTCATCATGAAATGCCTGTGTCCTTGCTTATGGCTTGAATGGTATTGCCTAGATTTTCTTACAGGATTTTTATAGTTTGGGTTTTTACATTTAAGCCTTTGAAGCATCTTGAGTTAATTTTTGTATATGATGTAAGGAAGGGATCCAGTTTTAATTTTCTGCATATGGCTAGCCAGTTCTCCCAGCACCATTTATTGAATAGGGAATACTTTCCCATTGCTTGTTTTTGTCAGGTTTGTTGAAGATCAAATAGTTGTAGGCATGCAGCCTTATTTCTGGCATCTCTATTCTGTTCCATTGGTCTCTGTGTCTGTTTTTGTCCCAATACCATGCTGTTTTGGTTACCGTAGCCCTGTAGTATAGTTTGAAGTCAGGTAGCATCATGCCTCCAGATTTGTTCTTTTTGCTTAGGATTGTGTTGGCTATTCGGGCTCCTTTTTGGTTCCATATGAATTTTAAAATGGTTTTTCTAGTTCTGTGAATAATCTTTCTCAAAAATTGTTGTAACAATTAAGTGAGATAGGCCGGGCGCGGTGGCTCAAGCCTGTAATCCCAGCACTTTGGGAGGCCGAGACGGGCGGATCACAAGGTCAGGAGATCAAGACCATCCTGGCTAACACAGTGAAACCCCGTCTCTACTAAAAATACAAAAACTAGCCGGGCGAGGTGGCGGGCTCCTGTAGTCCCAGCTACTCGGGAGGCTGAGGCAGGAGAATGGCGTAAACCCGGGAGGCGGAGCTTGCAGTGAGCTGAGATCCGGCCACTGCACTCCAGTCCGGGCGACAGAGCGAGACTCCGCCTCAAAAAAACAAACAAACAAACAAACAAACAAACAAAAAACAATTAAGTGAGATAATTCAGGTAAGCCATTTCTTACAAACTTGGCTTAATTAATGTTAAGTGCTATCATTGAATCTATAAAGTGTTTTGGGTAGTATGGCCATTTTAATAATATTAATTCTTCCTATACATGAACATGGAATGTTTTTCCATTTGTTTGTATCATCTCTGATTTATTTGAGCAGTGTTTTGCAGTTCTCCTTGTAGAAGTCTTTCATCTCCCTAGTTAGCTGTATTCCTAGGTATTTTATTTTTTTTGCGGCAATTGTGAATGGGAGTTTGTTCCTGATTTGCCTATTGGCTTGACTGTTGTTGGTGTACAGGAATGCTAGCAATTTTTGCACATTATACATTGATTTTGTATCCTGAGACTGCTGAAATTGTTTATTAGCTTCAGAAGCTTCTGGGCTGAAACTGGGTTTTCTAGATACAGGATCATGTCATCTGCAAACAGGGATAGTTTACTTCCTCTTTTCCTATTTGAATGTTCTTTATTTCTTCCTCTTCCCTGATTTCTCTGGCCAGGACATCCAATACTATGTTGAGTACAAGTGGTGAAAGAGGGCATTCTTGTCTTGTGCTGGTTTTCAAGGGGAATGCTTCCAGCTTTTGCCCATTCAAGTATGATGTTGGCTGTGGGTTTTTCATATATGACTCTTAGTATTTTGAGGTATGCTCCTTTAGTACCTAGTTTATTAAGAGTTTTTAACACGAATGGATGTCGAATTTTATCCTTTTCTGTGTCTATTGAGATAGCTATGTGGTTTTGTCTTTAGTTCTGTTTATGTGATGAATTACATTTATTGATTTGTATATGTTGAACCAACTTTGCATCCCAGGATAAAGCCTACTTGATCTTGGTGGGTAAGCTTTTTGATGTATTGCTGGATTTTGTTTGCCAGTATTTTATTGAGGATTAATGCATCAATGGTCATCAAGGATACTGGCCAGAAGTTTTCTTTTTTTATTGTATCTTTGCCAGGTTTTGGTGTCAGGACAACAGGTGTCATTTCTGGTCTTACAAATAAATGAATATATTTAATTTATTTGTAATGGTCAGGATTAAAAGGGTTCTTTGGTAGTTGATTGCATAAAGAGACGGGGATTATTCATTGTATTGTGCTACCTAGAAAATGCCGTGTGTGTGTGTGTGTGTGTGTGTGTGTGTATTTGTATTTGTATTTGTATTTAAATCAGCTGAAATTCAAAGAAGACTTCTCATTTCACAAGGAATGGCTTAGTCATTGAGACTTATTAATTTTTTAGCATTATCTTTTTCTTAACTAATTATATGAACTAGAAAAATTAACTTAGGAACTAAAAATAGAACTATCATCATTTTGTTATTTTGTTGAAAGGGAAACAGCCTCCTCACCATGAGTGACAGTCAAAACAATACCAAATGCCAAAAAAAAGAGTAAAAATTAATCATCCTTGGTTACAAAACAAAGCAGTAGATTTTCTTCCTTTTTCTGAACAAAATTAACATAGATCTTTAGGATGTTAATGCTCAGACTTTATTGATGCTTAAACAAGATTCAAACTGAATCACAACTGTAACATTTACCTACATAAGCTTGGCTTCTCCACTCAAAATTTTCAGACCCCTGTTTAACATAGTTCCCCCAATTCCTGTATTTTCAGGAGGATTGAAAAAACCGTCAAAGTACAGTAATTACATATAGCATCCCTCTAACCAATTCATTTGCAACTGTTCATCCACACAGACATCAAAAGTGTTGCTCTCCATGTGTTCATGGCTGGGTACAACAGGAAAACTCAAGTCAAAGTCTTTGGCCTCAATGTGTTCATACTTTACTGCAAATCATTTCTAGTGAATATGATATATATTGGATACATATTGGGAAAATTGCTAAGAAGTCTCAGAGGATAGAGCCCCCAGCATTTGGAGGATTGAACCTAAAAGTGTTGGGGCAAGCTCATTTGAGGCATAGAGAACAGAGCTGCAGGTAGATTGTCTGCCTGGGACACAGGTCTGGATAAGAATGTGACAGGAGATAAGGCTGGAGAAATACACAGTAGATAGATTAGGAAGCATCTTATGTCTAGAGGGTAGCTACTTGTGGGTTTTATCATATTTTCAGTGCTCAGACATCATTCCAGTGAAATCTGGAAAAAATATATCGAACTAGGAGATTTTAGAGTTAGGAAAGCTTGCTAAGGAACAACTGCAAAGGTCTGAACCAAAGATGAAGAGAGTTTGAGCTACATCAATATCAGCAACCTCCAAGAATCTGTCTTCATGCCTCTTCCACACTGCGAGTGTCCACTGACTTCTCCAAACTCAAGAGATTTTGAGTTAGTTTTTAAGACTTCAAGACTTCTTGACTGAAAAGTAATTAGGGAAATGCACAAACATTGAAGTACAAGGATGTTCATTACAGTTTTGTTTATAGTGGTGAAAAAATTGAAAATGACTTAGTGTCCAAAAATAAGGTATTGGTTAACTAACTATAACACATCTCAATAATGGAATACTAGCAATTGTTTGAAAAGAGTGTTTAAAAAAACTTGAGAACACGAAAAGACATTCATGATATAGTTTTTTAAAAAAGTAAATAATATGCAATGGTTCTGTGCCTATTTCCTTTTTTAAAAAGTAAATCATAAAATAATATATTGAATAAAAATCTAGATTTTTGTCATATATGTAAGGACTTGAAGGACATATACAAAAAATGTTCTTAGCAGTTACTCTAAATATTGGTATCATGAAATTGGTAAAATCTCTATTTTTAGCTTTTGTCTAGTTAACATGCATTATTTTTGAATCAGGAAGACATTGTTAATTTTAAAGACATTAGGTATAAGTGTTAAGGACTTGAAGTATAAAAAATACTCCCAACTTAGACGACCGTTGATTTTGCATGTGTAATACTGCTGCTAACTCTTAATCACTGACCAATTTTCTCAACTTTACCTCCTTCAAATGTTCATCAGTGTATACTCATGTAGCTCCCACATAGCTGTGTAGAGAGTGAAGTAAAAATCACCATGTTAATTATGATAATAATTCATATATGTTATTATATCCAGACATTAGGCTGGAAATTTTCACATATTCTTGCTTATTTATCTTTTATGGTGTGAGTCACCTTTGTGAGTTTTATTATTATTCCCACTTGCCTATTATCTAGTCTAAGATCCAAGTTGCTTAAGCGAAATACCGAGCAATGATTAAACTCATTTGCCGAGGTCAATATTTCAAGAGTAATGTGACAAGTTCAATGTATCTGGTTCTTTTAAATGATTGTTTTGATTTTTTTTATTGTAAAATAAGGGTGTAGTAAATTTTGCCTTGTCCTATACAAATATAAAAGGTCAGACATCATTTTATGAATTCAAAACTTTTATAGATTCAATCAAAAGGCATAGCAACATTCTATCTAGTGAGGTAGGTCCTTTCAGGTAGGAAAATGAATCATTCCCCACACTAAAAATGTTCTCTATGTTAAAAGATTTTCTTTTAACTTTTTTTTTTATCATTTATCATCTTCCTGGGTTCATGCCTGGCATGTTCTATATTTATTATTATTTCTTCCCTTCAGGATTTCCTTTGGGAAATTTTATTATGGATGGTCACAATACCTACTCATCTATTTCAGCTTCTTGAAATTGGTAACACTCCATTTATGTCACAATTTAACTTTCTTAGTGTTCCATGTTTATTTCTGTTTTATACTATCACCTTTCAAGTGATCCAGAAAGTGGGCTGGTACTATATATGATTTATTGGAAGATAAAGAGATGAAAACAGCATACTATTATTAAATGCTATTAACCTTGGAACTAAAAATCATAGAACTGGGAGTTGCAAAGAACTGCCGATGCCACTCAGTCCACACAAAGTAAAGGAATTCCATCTCTCCATTTCTCCACTTTTGTCTCCTTCATTATTCAAATGAGCAAAAACTTGTGTTTTTTTTCTTTTTCATTCTGTTTAAGTAGAGTTATTCTAGAAAACTAAATATGTGGAAAAGTTGAATATGCAAAATTAAATAAGAAAAATTAAGTTGTGGGTGAGAGGGTTTAAGGCCACTTTTTATGATCAAGCCAAGACTGTCAGATTCATGGCCACTATAACACACAAGGATGAATAGTTGGACTAAAGGATTCAAGATCACATTTTCAGTTCTGAAGAGAACATCAACATTAAAGTTCTTGCTTCTTACCACATAAGATTTGACGTGTACACTAATGAAGACAGCTCTAGACAAATTATGTATACTTTTTACAGAATCAAAAAAAAAAAGATCTCAGAGGTCAAATCTGTTTGCTTTCATTCTGTACTAAATTCTTCTTATAATCTTTAAAATCCATATTTTTCCGTTCTCAAGTATTTCAAGATAAGCAGCTGCCACCGTTTTCCACTGAAACTTAATTTAATAATCCAATAATTTCAGAAGCACATCTTCCGGGAATACAAGAAAAAATGATCATTTGTTTCATTTTGTTCCCTTACTTCCATTTCCATTCTTTATTGGGTGCTAAATGAGGTATACTGCTTGAAGTTTCACTTTTCTCAGTGACCAAAATACTGCAGAAACAGTAGCATGTCTGAGAATGAGCCCATAGACATGATACTAGAAATTTTAGCCCTTTCTGCCTAAATTCCGCTTCTAAAATCTAGCATTATGGTCCTCAACTACCAAGAAAATAAATGTCTGATTTCTGAGTTATTCCAACACTCAATTGTAATGTTACTATAATTTTAACTATGTTTTCTTCCCACCTGTCAGTTATCAGAAACTGATGTCATTAGAATTAAACAATTTTGACCCAAAGTTGTTTATATTCTCTTGCTGAAATGAATGTGTCGCCCCGGCCCATAATATTTATACATATTTTCCTTTTTAGTTAATTATAATTAGCATGCTGTTTATTGCATTCCTTTTACCTTTCCCTAAGAATTTGCTTTTTCCTTCAATTGTTTGCATTGGTATCTTTTGAATTTCCTCCCTCTTATTTATTTTTTGGCATAAATAATAATTGGTGCTGCAGCAGGAGCTTGATAAAGCTTTTTATTATGTTCCCTTTTGTCCAACAGCAGTCATGAGGCATTAAAAAGGCTAAACAGTTTGCCCACAGTTCCAAGACAAAATAAAAGTAAAGCTTTCAGTGGAATTTGTTCTTACTTTTCACATTCCTTTTTTATTAAAGGTATAGTTCTCCTATTATTTATGTTGATTTTTTTTCTAAATTCTGTAGATTTTTTTCATATGTCTTAATTGGAATTTTCCCATAAGTTTATATGTTTATCTTGTTTTTGAAATGTCTTTTGACTGTAATATATAAATGGTTATTATTTAAGTCAGTTAGCATGAAAATGTTTCCACAACTCTCTGCTTACCACAGAATCCTTAGAAAATTAACTCATTAAATCAAATAGACCCTAGACACGGGATCTTGAAAGCTTCTAATCTCCCAGGTTTAGGCAGCGTATGCTATGGGAAATCAAAACAGAAGTCGATACACCCTATGATGTTCTGGATCCTCTTTTATCTGGCTTTTATTATTTTTTTGTTTCTGACATGGGGTCTCACTCTGTCACCCAACCTGGAGTATGACTGTGGTGCAATCTTACCTCACTGCAGCCTCGAACTCCCGGGCCCAGTCTTCCAGCCTCATCCTCCTGAATAGCTGAGACTACAGGCAAGCACTACAACATCTAGCTATTTTATTTTTTGGAGAGACAGGGTCTTGCTATGTTGCCCTGGCCAGTCTCAAACTCCTGGCCTCAAGTGATCCTCCTGCCTCATTCTCCCAAAGTGCTGGGATTGCAGGTGTTAGCCAACATCCCTGGACTCTTGTTGGGCTTTTTATAGTCTTACGTTATCTATGACTGTTGCTTCTCTCTCATCTCTCTTACATAGGCCTGCCCCCCAATTTCAAAATATATTTTTATACAAGAGAACTCCAGCTCAAACTGCTTCTATGTTGTTCTTCAAAGTTGTATTAATTTATTCTCCTACACTTTTTTTCCTACCAGTTTCTTTAACTCTCTACCAAAAACTCACCTATTAAACATTTGCTTTCAAAGCCCAACTTAAATGACTTCTACCTCATGAATCTGCTCTGACCACTCTAGATGGGAGAGACCTCACCATCTATAGCATGAGCATCACTCCATTGACAGAGGGCAGGCACTTTTGTCTCTTGAGGCTGAAAATTTGACCGAATGGCATGGTGATTTTAAATGGCATATGAGCTATGACTAGCAATCCCTTAAGCAGCCTCTCTCAACTTCATACTAAAATATCTATAAAGCCTACCAAAGCTGAAGTCTCACAAATGCCCTAAATATTAAGACCAATTGGTAAACTATTAGTAGAATCAGTAAGGATTTTCTGTCAATTTGAAGTCCAGAACTGAATTGAAAAACTTTAAAAACTACTTTCCCACTAAACATAGATTGAAATTCTTGGTCCATGAGTAGAACCATTCTTTGCTCTTCTTCAACTATTTGCCTCCTACTCAGAAGCACAGGAACCATATCAACCACCACCAAAAGCCAGGAAAGAAAAAGTGGAGTGGGAAAATGATCCCTCTATTAGGTAGGCAGTATTTTATGAGCATCTATAATAAATGCTATTCCCTAATCCCTAACACAGTGATCCAAAAGAGTTAAGAATAATAATAGGATGAGAAAAAGTTTTCAGAAACATGTCCCCCAAAATATATAGGCATATCAATATTCATTTTTTAAAGTCAGTTGTGAGGGTAAATATAAAATTAACAGGAAAGAAAGTAATATTGATAAAATTTGCAGTGAAGATATGACTATGAATCCCTTCAAATAACACAATGGCTGCAATGTACAAGGTAAAAACTGTTAGAAGGAAAAATAACAAGCACAATTATTGTGGAGAACTCACATACATATCTCAGGCTTTGACAAATCCAATAGAAAAAAAGGAAGGAAAGAATAGGTTGGAATACAGTAATATCTTCAATAAAATAACAGTATAATAAATAAGGTGATATATATATATATATAGGTGCAGATAGATACTTACAAACATATACACATAATCAAACTAGTTGCCAGCAAAACATCTGTGAAATATTTAGAAAATGTTATAGTGTTTATCTCAAAAAAAATCAAGACATTTCAACCATTAAAAGGCCAGCCATTCTCTAATTTCCATGAACTATAACTGGAAATTAAAAGGAAAATAAATGTCTAAACATACAGATATCCGTAAAATTAAAGTGGAAATGAAAATCTCAATTACAAACCATTTAGAAATTAACAAAAATTACATTACATATCAAATTATAGAATGGCAGCAAAAATGCAACCAGAGGCAGATTCATTAGAGAAGAAAACTGATAGATTTTCGTTAATGGATTTTGTTGTTGTTTTTGTATATTCCAATAGTTTTCCACTGCTTGAAATTAAGCTCAAGTCACTGTAATATTTCTTAAAGTCACATTCTGGAGTAAGTATTAAAATACCAGAGGGAATAATTTGCTGGGACTAGCATCTACTCTTGCTATCTTTATTCTCATATATTTTGGCCTGTTGTTCCCTGTTCTCTACTTCCTTGAGACGCCAACTACTTGGCACCATATTTGATCTGACACACACCTACGGCCCCTTTAAATGGAACAGTTCTTGTAAACACCATCTCTGACTTCAATTCTCAGTCTCTCACATGCTGTTTTATAGTTACCCCTTGGTCCACACAGCTGGTATTACTTGTAAAAGGCATCCTTACTTTCTACTCAGGACTCAGGTCTGTATTAGTTGTAAGAGCATCACCTTGACCCCCAACAGGAGAATGGGAATTATGAGAGGAAGATAAATTGTAACTCATTTTAAGGGTCTGTGATTTCTATGGCTCCTTTTAAGTTTACCACAAAATTAAATGAATTCATATGTTAATTCACATATGCATGCGTACATACACACATAAACAGAGGATACAGAAGCCATCTTTTTAAATTTTTATCTATTGTTTTATTTATTTATTTTAGAGCCAAGGTCTCTTTCTGCTGCCCAGGCTAGCGTGCAGTGGAACCATCACAGCTCACTGCAGCCTCAACCTCCCAGGTTCAAACATTCTCTCACCTCAGCCTCCCTAGTAGCTGAGACTACAGGTGTGGGTCACCACATCCAGCTACTTTTTGTATGTTTTGTAGAGACAGGGTTTTGCCATGTTGCCCAGGCTGGTCTTGAACTCCTGAGCTCAGACAATCCACCCACCTCAGCCTCCCAAAGGGCTGGAATTGCCGTCATGAACTACCTCACCTGGCCCCAGAAGTCATTTTTTAGGGATTCACTCAGAAGATATATCTATATCTTTATCTATATCTATAGATATATAGCTTTTCCTAACTTTTTTTTACTTTTCCTTAATTTTTCACTTAATATTAGCCAACCTGTGATTTCTATAATAAGTATATGCATTCATAAATTATAGCATATTTTCTCAATTTAGAGTTCTTTCCAACAACAAAATTGTTATTTTTCTGTAAAGGAACTATGGGTAGTTGCTATGGCCAACCATGGTACTAAAAGAGAAAATATAGTTGGTTGTAATTTCTGTGAAAATTCCCACTGAGTTGTGTGCATGTACAGAAAGACAAGTTTTTGCAATCAAGATAATTATGTGGTGTTTAAACATAATATTCTTCTCCAATGTAGACGAGGGTCCAATGTATCTCTTACGTTGGACATGAGTAGCTTGGGGAACATTGAACCCTTTGTGGCTATACCGACACCACGTGAAAAGGTAGCAATGGAGTACCTGCAGTCAGCCAGCCGAATTCTCACAAGGTCTCAGCTGAGGGACGTCGTGGCAAGTTCACATTTACTCCAAAGTGAATTCATGGTGAGCCTTCTGTTTATTATTCACTCTTCAGTTGGTATTTTGAAACATGGGGCGCTAGAGACATATGGAAACGATACTGTCCTATACTTAAGCAGCCTACAATAAACAAATGGCAAGGTGAAATGGTTTTAGATTCACTCTCGTCTCATCCACTATTGATAAGTATTAAAACTGGAATGTAAGAGCTAAGTTAAGGCAGAATACACAGGAAATGACCAAGCAAATAAGTGGTATAGGGAGCTGGGCAGAGAAGGGGCATTCCAGGACAAAGAATGGCCTTGCTGTCACTGTCTGGGGAATTCAACTGTTCGGTTTAACTGGAACATTGAAATCAAGGTGGGAAGTGGCAAAAGTTGAGCCTCAGAAGTATAAAAGAAACCTAGGCCTTAATATATATTTAGAAGCTTGGACTTTATCTTGTGTTTTAGATAGATCATTCTATTTGCAGTGGAGTAGGCACTAAAAGGGAGCAGTTTAGAGGCTCTAGCATTAATCCTGTGGGACTGCGTTGGTGGCCTAAACTAATACAGTAGAAGGGAAAATGGAGAGAATCTGTAGGAATTTACAAGAAGCGGGATTAATTGAATGAGGCAGCCAAAAGTAATGGAAAAGTCAGGGGTTGATATTCGTGTTTTTGGCTTGGCCAATAGGGTACATATGGTGCCCTTTAATGAAATAAGGAACACAGGAGGAAGGCCAAGTGTGGGCTAAAGAGAATGATGATTTCAGTTTTAGACATACCAGTGTTGCTGGTGAAAGCTTAAAGCATGATAACATATATCAACTCAGAGAACATGAAGTCGGATTAAATCTTCTTATGTCTAATTGTTGCCCAAGGGGAATATTGACTTTATGGATCACCTCTTGCATTTTAAATCAGTTGTATATCTTAAGCCATATTGGTTGAGTACAATAAATTGATTATTCTAGGGTCAGTTCAGGCATTTGCAGCCACCCTAATGGTGGAAGATTCAGCGATGGGTTGGATCTACTATTAGCCCCATCAACTATTATTAAGTGTCCAAAGTAAAATACAAACATGAACATCAGACTCTGTGGTGTATCATATTTTACATGTGAAGAAAATGAGACCTGTAGGAATGAAAGAACAAGTCAGTGGTCACACAGCTAGCCAAAGGCACACCTAGAGCTTTTTTTTTCTGGAACTGCAGACAGCTCTTTGTTTATGAAATAAGACCTTACCATAGTCCACTGCCCTGAAAGGAAATTGAAGGCCAAGAAGGAGTACCCAGGAGAAAGAGAATGCTGGAAGATGACAGATTGTCAGTGTGTGTCAGAAAACAGAAGGTGAGAAGGAAGAAGGGGAGGAATAAAGATATTACCTTTGTGGCTTTGCCCAAAGACACTGACATGCTTGAAATTACCAAACATGAACATGTGTTTTCCATTGAATATTCAACAATTTTGCTTATTTTTATAACTTGGAATTAACAGGTTAAAACATTTAGTTGGAGCAGAAAATAGGGATAAATATCATGGATAGCTAGCATAGTGCAAGTATAGGAAAAAGTATTTTAAAAGTAAGTAAGTTGGGGCCAGGTGTGGTAGCTCACGCTTGTAATCCCAGCTACTCAGGAAGCTGAGATGGGAGGGTCACTTGAACCCAGGAGTTTGAGGTTACAGTGAGCTATGATTGTGCCACTGCACACTGAGCTAGGTGACAGAGTGAGATCCCATCTCTAAAAATAAATTAATTAATAAACAAATAGCTGTTTCTCTCTGTAGACCAAGTCTCAAATTTATGTAGTCTAGCTTTTCTGAAATGTTCATATTGACCAAAAACTAGGATAATCTGAATGAATTTAAAGATGATTTTATTTCAACAAATATTAGACTGCTAAGTTAAATTTTCTACTGGAGAAAGTTTAAGCAGTAAAAATATTATTTTACTTGATCAAAGATTTAATATCAGTGATTAAACAACATAAAATTCATTTTGTTCACATTAATCTTATCAAAGTTAGAGAACATACTGTTTTGTATAATCAAATCCTTAAACAAATGTTTGGATCCTTTTGAAAACTTTGGCTTGTTGCTTTATTTGTCCTGATTAGCTACAGATGCACACCTTTTTACATTTAATGCACTTACATACGGCCACTCTTTTTCTATTGTTCCCTGTCCAATCACTGGAGGCACGTAATGTATACTCTGACAAAATAAGAATATTAATGTTCTTGTTAAGTGGGAGAAACAGTGTTTGAATGCCTTTCACTAAAAAACATTGCATTTACAACTACAAATGGAACAATCCAATTATCAACCATTTCTTAATTCAAAAAAAGTCATGTCATCATCACTTGAATTAATAAGTCTTTATATTTACCATTTTGGGAAAGAGGTTTTAATAATCCTAAAAGAGTCACTATTAGTGTGAAAAGATTATTTTAACACTAATATATATAGTAACACATGTTACTATATATAACACAAAATATAACATGTGTTATAATTTTTTAACACAAAAATTATAGTAAAAACTGTGGTACCAAAGTTACGTAAAAACTGGAATATATTTGAATACACGGTTTTTTAAAAAAAAAAAATTCACTTTTTAACATCTGTCTAATCATTCTAGCAATTATGTCACAACAGGATTCTTAAAATCTAACCAGTGTTATATGTCTCCTTACTGACTACGTATTAAGCAATATTTTCTAACACAGAGAGCTGTTTCTTAGAAGTCAGCTTGTCCGGATGCAGCTGATATGTTTAGGAAAGGAAGGGTGTTGGTCCACCAAAGGTAGTAGGTCTGTTGTTTTTAAGTGGCTTTGAAGTCCAGTAGAACTCTGGATCAGATGGCCCCCTGTGAAGATTTTCTTTGTGGCAGTATTAGATACACTAATTTGATATTACTTATTTTTGCAGGAAATACCGATGAACTTTGTAGATCCCAAAGAAATTGATATTCCACGTCATGGAACTAAAAATCGCTATAAGACCATTTTGCCAAGTAAGCTTCTTGATTTTATAATTTGCATTGTATGTGGGGCAAGGGGAGGGATAGCATTAGGAGAAATACCTAATGTAGATATGGGTTGATGGGTGCAGCAAAAGCAAACCACCACAGCACACGTATACCTATGTAACAAACCTGCACATTCTCCACAGGTATCCCAGAACTTAAAGTATAAATAATAATAATAATTTACATTGTAAAGCACAACACAAGTCTTCCTATTAACCCTTACCTCAACATTTCCAATTCTTACAACACCCACCTTCATATCAAATTTGGAATTACAAACACATATCAAGACTAATAATCATTAAAGTTATCTGAAGTTAATGATTTTGCTTTTTTACTCTTATAATAATGTCCAGGTCACAATTCCAATAGACACATATTCTAAAATTTTGTTGTGCCACACATCATGGCTACCTGATTTTTGTCAAGGGTCAAACAACTCAGTGGGAAAAGGAGAGTCTTTTCAACAAATGGACCAGAAACACCTAGATATCCACATGCAAAAAAATGAAGTTGGAGACAAACATTGATTCAAAATGGACCAGAGACCTACATATAGGAGCTAGAACTACAAAACTCATAGACAAAAACAGCTGTAAATCTTCATGACCTTCAATTAGTCAGTGGTTTCTTCGATAAGCCAGCAAAAGCCGAAACAGCAACAACAAAAAAATTGAACTTCATTAATATTAAAAAGTTTTGTGCTTCAAAGGATACCTTTAAGGAAGTGAAAAGACAACTGATAGAATGGAAGAAAATAAATATTTGCAAATCATGTATCTAACAAGGGACCAGTATCTACAATATGCAAATCTTACAACTCAGTAATAAAAACACAACCCAAAAAATAAACAAAAGATTTCAATGGATATTTCTCCCTAGAAGATGTACAAATGACCAACAAGCATATTAAAAGATATTTAACATCACCAGCCATCAGGGAAATCAAAACTACAGCAAGATAGTACTTTATATCCATGAGGATAGCTATAATTTTAAAAATAGGCAGTAAAAAATGCTGGCAAGGACGTAGAGAATTGGAAACTTAACACTATAGTTTTAAGTACAGATCCAGCTACTTAGGAAAACAGTTTGACAGTTCCTTAAAAGATAAAACTGAGTTGCTATATGACCTGGACACCTTACTTCCAGGTGAATATTACCTAAAAGAAATGAAACGTGTGGTTCAACAAAAATGATACAAAAACATTTATAACAGCATTATTCATAATAGTCAAAGAGTGGCAACCATCAGCTGAGAAATGGACAGATAAAATGTAGTATAGTCACACAATAGAATCAATAAAAGGTAACAAGGTACTGATGAACCTTGAATGAACCTTGAAAACATCATGCTAAGTGAAAGAAGCCAGACACAAAAGACCTCATATTTTGTAGTCCATTTATATGAAATGTCCAGATAGCCAAATCTAGACAGACAGAAAGTATCTTAGTAGGGTTGCTTAGCATTAGGGGATATGGAGAATGACTGCTAAAGGAACTGTGTTTATTTTGGGGCTAGTTGAATGTTATAAAATTGATTTACAGTGATTGTTGCACAGCTCTGTGAAAATAAAAGAAAAAAACTGTGATGGCACATGAAATGGGGGGATTGTATAGAATGTGAATTATTTCTCAATAAAACTATTACCAAAAAAAGTCACTGTGCATAACAGTGACCTAGAGTCCTTGTTAGTCCTGTGCCCAACCCCAGGGATTTCATTTAAATAGATCTGCTATTGAGCACAGAAAGCTACTTTTAGGAAACACTTAGGTGATTCCAATACAGATGAAACCAGGACCCACTTTGAGAACCACTACTATATGTGAAACTGGACTGAGCTTCACGGAATTTATTAATGTCAAGCAATGACCTGAATGCCAGGGACCAGTAAGAAATAAGAAACAGTCTATAAAATCAAGGAGGTCACAGACTAGAAAGGAGAGTCATATAAATGGTAATTATGCTCAGTGCATAGGCCAGAATAAAGATACTGCCCAAGCAGTGTAGGAGTTCAGAGAGGACTGGGTAATTAATTCTGCTCGGAGAAATTAGGCAAAAAAAAAAAAAAAAAAAGGGAGAGGAAGTAATATTTTCTATGACTAAACAAACAGATATAGTTGGAGTTTTGGCAAAATCAGTAAACATCTCACGACAAAGCTCAGGAAAGATGGAGCCACAAAGTCCTTTTTAAGTTTTGACATTGAAATAGTAATCTTCAAAATTTAGTTCATTAACTCATTCATAAGACACCAACTTCTTTATATTCATAGTAACAGTGCTGTAATTAAAGAATTATTGTCAATACTGTCTTTGGCCTTCCCCTTCTGGTGGAATTGGAAATGCATTGTTAACCTATAACATATTTTAACTGCTGTATATAGTTAAATCTATTTACCTAAAGTAGAGTCACCATTGAAAGTTATTTTATGACTACACTTGGCCAAAGGGGATGAAAGTGCTGCGTGTTAGAATTAGTGTTCTCTCTCTCTCTCTGTTAAAATTTTTATCAAAATACACCAAACATAAGTAATAAGGGAATATACCTCCATCACAATTTTATATACCCAAACCATCATCTAATTTTAGAAGGATTTGGAAATTATTAGCATTAGTTCAGAGTTCAGCCTTCTCCATTTCCTGCCCAGATGATATCAGACAACTGCTTCACAGTCCTGTGTCAGCTTTTCCGTTCACAGAACTGGGTGGACCTCTGAATTCAGGGCACCTGTGCTGACAGCTGATGTTGCAAATGATGGATTTTCTGTTGAAAATGTCTACAGCCTGAATGCCCCACCCACCACCCCCGTTGCACAAAATATAATTTAGGAAATACAGCTTAGAAAAGCCACGCTATTGGGTGAAAGTATCCAAAAAGCCTGGAATGAATACAGAAAGATGTTCTTTATGATTTTAGACTGTAATATGAGATAAACTTGAAATATTATATAAAATGATGATTATTAAATGATCAAGATTTTAAACATTATGATTGTTTTTAGTTTTAACCTGCATAAACTCTTCTTAGTTCTAAAAGCTTGACAGCTTGTACATAACAGCAACATTATACAATTCTGAGAATGCCTTGCAACAGATATATGGATAGACAAGAATCAATTATTAATAAATCAATGTATAAATTAAATTATAGTCATTTCTCTAAGGACAATGTTATCTTGGCTCAGATTAAAATGCTAAAGTCAAGTTTATATCAAATTATTTTTCAATGTAAACAAGTATTAGTGATAAAAAGACGTCTACATCCTCAATAACAAAAGTAGTAGGAAAAAACAATCATACATCCATAGAAAATTATTAGCACACAACAAAATATAATACTGTAATAATAAGTTTAAATTTTTTATTTTTATTTTAGATTCAGGGGGTACCTGTGCAGGTTTATTACAAGGGTATATTGTGTGATGCTGCTGTTTGGGATTCTTCTGAACCCATGACACCCAGATAGTGAACATAGTACCCAATAGGGAGATTTTTAGCCCTTCTCCCTTTCCCTCCCTCCCTTTTCTTGGAGTCCCCAATGTCTATTCTTTTCATCTTTATGTCTATATGTATCCAGAGTTTAGCTCTCACTTATAAGTGAGAACATGCAATATTTGTTTTTCTGTTCCTGTGTTAATTTGCTTAGGATAATGGCCTCCAGCTGCATCCATGTTACTGCAAAGGGTATGATTTTGTTCTTTTTTATGACTGCGTAGTGTTCCATGGTATATGTGTACCACATTTTCTTTATCCAATCCACTGTTGATGGGCATCTAGGTTGTTTCCATGTCTTTGTTATTGTGAATAGTGCTGCGCTATAATAATAAATGTTATGCATATTTCTCTTATGCAGTCAATGTATTGATACAAATATAAGATAATATAGATACAATTAAAGAATGCCATTTACTCAGGCCATCATTTTATATATAAAATTTTAACATCTAATAATGTTTCCTACTTAAATTATGTTTCCTTTTTTATTATATAAAGTGCCTAACACAGAGTAGATATGCAAATAAGCAAGCCACTCATTAAAGCAACAAGTTATGTAGCTAAAGCAAGATATTGGAATTAAATTTGATTTCCTACCACAACAAAAACGTTGACAATTTTTGGCAGGATAGTTAATCTCCCTATGCCATCCTTTATTCCCAAAAGTAGTGATAATAATACTCTCCTACAAGGCTATTGAGAAAATTAAATGATAGTATGTGTAAAATGCCTATTAAAGTTCCAGCTAATAGTAAGCCCTCAGCTAATGTTAGTTTCTCTTTCCCTCCCTATCTAATTGAAGATGAATCCATTACTAACCTCAGAACCAATTCCAGGAAATAGGGGCACCATCTATGTATAGAGATGTTTGCAGTTTTAAAAGCAAAGTACTCAAGAGCCACATTTTCATTCATTTATAACAATAGTGATGAAAATTATGATGATGATGATACATTTTTTGTTTAATTCTTGGCTTTTTTTTTTTTTTTAGTCCAAGCTATATATTACAAGAGTTTTTCTTGGAAACCTACATTTCCCCATACACAGTTATATGTTGTCTTCTTGCATTTGTAAAAGGAAGTATTTGGAGCCACACACAGTGGCTCATGTCCTGGAGTTTGAGACCAGCGTGGGCAATATAACAAGACTCCATCTCCACACAAAAAAAAAAAAAAAAAAAAAAAGTTTAATTACAAGCCTGGGCAACATGGCAAAACTTCATCTCTACCAAAAAATACAAAATGCAGCCAGGTGTGGTGGTGCACGTGTGTAGTCCCAGCTACTTGGGAGGCTGAGGCAGGAGGATCACTTGAGCCCAGGAGGTTGAGGTCGCAGTGAACTGTGATCGCATCTGGGAGTAGCCACTGCAATTCAGCCTGGGCAACAAAGTGAGACTCCCCTCTCTGAATTTTTAATAAAAAAGAATTTGGAAACCTCTAAATAGTTGGAAAGCACTGTAAGTTACTAATTACCAACATAATTTAGCTTGACAGGGAAACTGTTTCTAAGCAGTTTTTAGATTTCCCACTAAATCATATACATCATAGGCATTATAAAATTGAAGGAAGCAGACCTCTTTTCAAGCCTGAATGGTGTAGGATGTTTATGGAAACTTCTAACAATCAGTGGATACTGAAAGGCATGAAAGATTTCTTGTCCTCTTTGCTAAGAAAAGAAAAACAAAATCTAGAAAGTCAAAAACAGGGCTTTAACTCTTTCTAATAGAAATTAATTCTGACATGAAACCCTGTGTGGGCCACATCCCAAATAGAAATCACAAAGGATACAAAAGTGAATTAAATACAGCCTTTGCCCTCTAGGGGCTCACCACACTCCACTGAGGGCTGGCAAAAATGTAAGCACTTAAAATACAAGATGATAAATACTAAAATAAAACTCAGGGAACCCAGGCAAAGAAGAGAATGCTTAATTCTGCCTGGGAAGGTCAGGGAGAACTTCGGAAAGACAGTATTTTCTGAATTGAGCCCTGAGGAATGAGGAAGACTTTACCATGCAGAAGAAGGCAAAGGAAATAATATGTGCAGAAGCATAAAATCTACAAGAACATAGAATATTGGGGAGGTTGCCCTAGGTCCATGGGGCTGGATTAGATGATACACGTGGGAAAGCAGCTGTTGGTGAGGCTTGGGGATGATCATTATCATTAAGGATCTGCTGTATCTTGCTAAGGACCCTCTTGGCATTCATCTTCTAGGCCTGCACTGTCAAGTAGAGCAACCAGAACACACTTATGGCTAGGTCAATTTACACTTAAATGAATTAAAATTAAATAAAATTAACTTTGGTTCCTCAGTTTTTACTAGCCACATTTCAAGTGCTTGAAAGCTAGAGGTTATATTTTTGTACAGCACAGATAGATAATATTTTCATCAGCTCAGAAAGTTCTATTGATCAGGGCTGCTGTAAGTTGAATTATCAATAAGTATATAAATACAATACTTAGGTATGTAAATACAGTAAGTATAATAAAATTGAGTCCAATGGACAAATAGGATTATATACAATACCTTCTTGGACATTCACAGGGTCCATTTACATACTGAAGACCCTGAGAAGTCCTGCAGTAAGAAGAATATGGTTCAGATTTGTTTAATCCAATGTTTCCCATATTTAGTTGGTTACTAACCTCTTTTTATAAAAGATGACTTAATTTATAAGTCATATGATATAATTCTATATGTTATAGAAATAACAATTTACAGATAATAAATATTTTGGGAAATACTGCTATGGGCAATTGGGAACTTCGGATGACATTTAGACAACGGAATCAAGGGATCAGATTTTGTTTTCTAGAGCACCTTGACAGCTATGAGGAGGATGGATCAGAAAAAAGCAAGATTGAAGGCAGGCAGACCAGGAGATGCTTGAGTCCTAGTCCAAGACAGCCATGCAAACAGAGAGGCAAGACAGACCCCAGCATATTTTAGGAGACAGAACAGACAGAATATGCTAATATTCAAACACACAGGAGCTCTACACGGACTGTAGAGCTGTGGCAGCACACCTAACCTAAACAATAGCGGAAAGCTGTCAGGAACACATGAAGGGCATGAGGAGTTTCACAAACCTGTGGTCCATTCAGAAGGAAATAATAAACAGAAAAAGCTGGACTATAAATTAGGAGACCAGGCTGGTCTGAAGTATGTATTTGAGAGCCCTCAGGATGTGCGTAATAAAGTCACAGGAATGAATGAGTCACTCAACAAGGCAGTATCAAGTGAGGATAAAAGAGGGTCAAGTTGAATCCTAGAATTAGCAACATGAAAAGGGGCAGATTAAATGAGCAGGAGATTGGAAAGAGGCCATTGAAGAAATAGCAGGAAAACCAGAACATTGTGTCCCAGAATCTAAGGGAAGAGAAAACTCGAAAAAAGGATATACAGTCAACAATTTTTGAATGCTTCAGAGAGGACATGAACAAAAATACCACAATGGGATCACTGGGCTTAGCAACAAGAGGGTCAGTGATGACCTTAGCAAGGGCAGTCTGCGCAGTGCTCGAGTCAGGATAGATCACAGTGCACATGACGAGCATTGAGTTGCAGATGAGCCTGGAGAAAGTGTTGGTATAATAAACTCTTTCAGAAATTTGCTTGTCTAAAAAAGAAAAGCAATAGAATAATTGCAAGAGAAGGATACCTAGAACTGACCTTTTTTTAAAAAAGTAGAGGGGATCTTTAAATCAGTTCCATAGACATTCACTGAAGATCTGCTATGCAAGACACTAGATCTTACAAAGATGGTGAAAAATCCCCATCCCTGCCTTCAGAAAGCTCAGAGTATGCCAGGTCAAAGAAATCATAAAGAGATGAATTAGTTATATTAATGTACGCAAATGTTGGTAAAAATGATTTCCATATTTTCCATAACACTTTAGTTCACAGAGTCTTTTGACTCTTGATGGAAAATGATTTTAGAATTTAAGACAATGTTGCTAGCACTAAATGAATCTAACCAATTTGGGCTGTCAGTGAACAAACCGCTACATATGCTAACTAGACACAGCCTCTTCCAAATAGTGAAAAAGACTTCTGTCCAGGCCATGTGTTTGTTCTAGGTCAGAAGAAAGGAAATCTGTGCAATAAGCAATTTAGGGCTATCCAGACTGAACCAATCACTGCGTGTGTTCTAATGGCAATGCTGTGGGACCTGAGGGCTTAGTTTTAGACTAAGATGATGATTAACTTTTGTTATGTTGCTAGAACGTTATTTTTTTATAGATCATGATAATTATTGGACATGCAAACTCCAACTCTAAGAAATCCTGAATTTGACTTCTGAATATATACAAGCTCTCAATTTTTAGCATGTACCTACTCTATTAATGCCTCCCTCGGCAGAACTGATTTTGTGGTAATACTATTCTTTTCTGAAATATTTTTTCTGGAAAACATAATATATAGACTATTAAATGCAACCCAAATAACAGTGGTTTAAATAATTTAGAAATGTATATCCTTCTCAAGTATACCTGCCAGGGTTGATATGGCAGCTTTGCCATGTTACACCTCTAGACTCATCTCTCTGGTTACCTCACCATCCCCACGGTATTGCCTTTGCATGCTCTGAGATCCTGATCACCACAATCACATCCCAGGCAGCAAGATGGAATCAGAAGCGGTAGAAGGAGAACATCGCTCCTCACTTTAATTTCATGATCTAAAAGTCACACGTATCACTTCCTCTCACGTGCTGTAAGTGAAAACTTAGTCACACAGCCGCAACTAATGCAAGGGATGGTAAGAAGGAAAGTCTTAAGCCATGCATCCTACCAAGTTCCCAGCCAGAATTGGGATCTTATTGCTAAAGAAAGACAGGGATGGTGACTCCTAGGAGACGACTAGCTCTTAAAATACATATTTGGATGTGCGTGTGTGTGCCGTGCATACTAT
Source organism: Rhinopithecus roxellana (assembly GCF_007565055.1). Classification (NCBI taxonomy): domain Eukaryota; kingdom Metazoa; phylum Chordata; class Mammalia; order Primates; family Cercopithecidae; genus Rhinopithecus; species Rhinopithecus roxellana. Next base: position 40,117,050 of record NC_044558.1, read on the forward strand.
TGTGTGCTCCAGCTATCGACCGCAAAAATGGCAGACAGTACTGCGCATGCTTGGCAAGAAGCTTTAAGGGCACTGTTGTAGCCAAAGGCTCTCAGCAGGAAACCCTCCTCCATGAGATTTTTGCTGGAGTGTATTCAATAAGTGTTGTTTGCTCCACTGTGGCTTCTCCTCCTTGTTTGTTATTTTGTGATCTGCCAAGAGTTTTGATCAATAGGATTGACGGAAGATATGTATAAACAATGGAATAACTTCACTGTCAGTGTTAAAATTCAGTTCCATGGGTGTTCAAGACCCCTTGGAGGAAAAAGATGAGGTAACAAAAAGCAGTCTAGCAGAAGTCTTTCTACATTACAAAGGGTATAATAGATTTTATGCAGACTGAGAGGTTTTACCGCCAAGGGTATATTTAATTTTTTGGAAGGAAGAGGAACTAAAGCTTATATTATTTGGAGATGACTCTTTAGGTTTTATTTGAATTTTAATTGAAAATAACAGTTGTATATATGGGGCACAATGTGATGTTTTGATACACGTATACATTGTGGAGTGATCAAATCGTGCTAATATTAATGTATCCATTACCTCAAATGTTTATTGTTTTTCTTTGTGGTGAGAACATTTAAAATCCCATTATTTCAGCTATTTTGAAATATATAATATTATTATTAAACTATAGACACCGTACTCTATAATAGATCATGAGAACGTATTCCTCCTAACTGAAATATTGTATCCTTTGACCACCATCTACCCTTTCCCCATTCACTCCACTCCCCTAGACCCTGGTAACAACCATTCTACTCTCTATTTCTATGAATTCAACTTTTTTAGATTCAACACATAAAGAAGATTATGTCTCTCTGTGCCTGGCTTATTTCATTTAGCATAATGTCTGTGAAGTCTATCTATGTTGTCACAAATGACATAATTTCCTGCTTTTTAAAGGCAAAATAGAACTCCATTATATATATAGACCATATTTTTAAAATCCATTCATCTGTTGATGGACACTCCAATTGTTTTCAAACCTTGGCTATTATAAATAGTGCTGCAGTGAACATAGGAGTGCAGATATCTCTTCAACATACTGACTTCAGTTCCTTTGGATATATACCCAGAAGTGGAATTGCTGGGTCATATGGTAGTTCACTCATAGTTTTTGAGGAATCTCCATACTGTTTTCCAAAATGGCTGTGCTAATTTACATTCTCACACACAGCCTACCAGGGCTCTCTTTTCTTCACATCCTTGCCAGCATTTATCTTTTATCTTTTTGATAATAGCCATTCTAGCAGGTATAAAGTGATATTCTGGTTTTAATTTGCACTTCTCTGATGATTTGAGATGTGGAACCTTTTTTCATAGATCTATTGGACATTTGTATGTCTTGTTTTCAGAAACGTCTGTTCAAATCTTTATCCGTTTTTAGTAGAATTGTTTGTTTTCTTGTTATTGAGTAGTTTGAGTTCCTGATATATTTTGGATATTAGCCGCTTGTTAATGTATGATTTGTAAATATTTTCTCCCAATCTGTGGATTTGCTATGCAGAAGCTTTTTAGTTTGATGCAATCCCCTGTGTCTATTTTTGCTTTCGTTGTGCTTTCAGGGTCATATCCAAGAAATTTTTGCCCATATCAATGTCATGCAGCTTTGCCCTGGAAGGCAGTCTTTAAAAAATGAATACGACATTATGAATACAAAATAAGATACAAGATTCTTATTGAAAATGGCTCATGCAAGTGAGGGTCAGTCTGCCCCTGACCAACAATTGTAGGAAATGAAGAGATAGATCTGTTAAGACTCTAGGAGATTTCGGGGAAAATGAAGTGCTTTTGAAAATTTGGTGCTAGCTTCCATCTCCAGAGGGTCTACATTTTGAAAGCTCTGAAGGACAAGACTGAGACTGGAATTGTTTCCAGGATGCTTTAAAGAGGGTAGTTTGCTTCAGTACCAGTAGCCCCAACATATCTCTTTAGGAGGAATTTATAAGTTCATGGCCCATGTCCCAAAAGATTTCCATGCTGATGAGCATAGGAACACAATTTCTTGTTCACAATCAGGTTATATCCTGATTCAAACAGTCCTTACCAGTTCCACTGTAAGTATCTCTGCAGTCGCCCTACTTCCTTTAGGTCACCTGCAAGGACATGCTAGGATCTTTTGCAAAGTGTTTTGGTTCAAATAGACTGAAAGCCTGCCTCTATGAATGGGATTCTTGGATGCCACCTAAGGGTCTTCCCACTGATTTCCAGAATTTATTGACATCTTCTAGACTTCTGTTGTTTCCATATGGCATGATCAGGAGCTATTTTACCTGTGGCTTATAAGATCAGATAAGCATCTTGGTCTTCACAAGTCAATCTAAAGCTTTAAGCAGGATGGGACTTTCTCTTGCCAAAACCACATCACTTATAGCTCAAATCTATCCATCTCTGGATAGAAGCTCCTATTACTTGTTTGTATATGTGTGTGTGTGCGTGTGTGTGAATATGTGTATATATGTGTGTGTGTGTGCACGTGTGCACGTGTGTGTACGTACATATATATTTATATACACATATATAGTCTTTATTTCAAATATCCTAGTGACAAACTAGCAAAATTTTACCATATATTTTCAACATCATCTTTGATAATGGCCCTGTTAAGTTCTAAGTTTGGTTATCTGGTTTCAACTCTCTGCTTCATTTTTTACTGTGTGACCTTGGGTGAGTTACTTAACCTCTCTGTGCTGCAATTTCCTAATCTAAATAAAGAGACTATTAATGGTACACTTTATAGAATTGTGATGATTAAGTGACATAAGGCATAAAATGCTGTTAGCTGCTCTACCGGACACATATAGGAGTCAACAATGAGTGTAATGACAATAACAGTGATAATGGTGTCACTCCAGAGTTTTGTGACTGACTCCTTATTGGTCCCTATATTACCTATTTATTGCTGTGGGACAAATTACCCCAGAATTTAGTGGCTTAAAACAATACACATTTATATCTCACAATTTCTGTGTGCCGGAAATTGGGGAGTGGCTTGAGTGTCTGGCCCAAGGTCTTTCATGAGATTTCAATTGAGTTGTTGGCCATGTCTTCAATCAGCTGAACGCTTGGCTGGCACTGTGGGATCTGCTTCCAAGAGGGCTCATTCATATGCTATTAGCTGGAGGCCTCAGTTCCCCACTATTTCTCTCTTCATTGGGCTGCTTGAGTGCCCTCAAAATATGGCCATTAGCTTCCTCCAGAGCTAGCAACTCAAGAAAGAGAGCAAGGAGGAAACTGCAATACTCTTTATGACCTAGTCACACACCATCCCTGCTGCCATATTCTATTTATTGGAAGCAAGTCTTTAATTTCTGCCCACATTCAAGATGAGGGGAATTAGTCTCTACTACATTCTTTTAGAAGGAGTCTCAGATAATTGGATACTACATTTTTAAACCATCACTGTCCTCATGGGCTGGTTAGTCTTTTTCTGAAACTAATTATGGCCTTTATTATCTTTAACCCCAGTTATATGTAAAGTGAAATTTAAAACACTTTGGTTTGCCAAGTCCTGTTAAATTTTTAATTATTTTTAACTCCCTATTTACATATATTCTATGAAACTTTCTTCCTCTAGTACTTCCTACCTCACCTCCTCTTTGATTGTCTCAGTTTTGGTGGGGAATGTAAGAAACTATATTTACCCCGATGATGCTCAATGGTTGTGTGTTTCTAAAAAAATATGGGAGTGGGAGAAGTTTTTCTTTGCTGCACCCCTGTTTTTACACCACATGCCACTGAGAAAGGAAGCTGAAAAGCATTGAATTTGCTGTTTTTTCAAAAAAGTAACTAAGCAACCACAATGATACAACATTTTGTATTTTAATTGTCAGTTTACATGGCTATCTTCACATGAGAGCAGCAGCATAGCATAGTGGCTAATGGTATTCTAGTGTTAGTGTGGATTCAAAGCCTGACTCCATTACCTACTTCTTGGCTGTGTAAATTTGGTCAAATTATTACTATTATTTTTTTTTTTTTTTTTTTTTTTTTTTTTTTGAGACGGAGTCTCGCTCTGTCGCCCAAGCTGGAGTGCAGTGGCCGGATCTCAGCTCACTGCAAGCTCTGCCTCCCGGGTTCACTGCCATTCTCCTGCCTCAGCCTCCCGAGTAGCTGGGACTACAGGCGCCTGCCACCTCGTCCGGCTAGTTTTTGTATTTTTAGTAGAGACGGGGTTTCACCGTGTTAGCCAGGATGGTCTCGATCTCCTGACCTCGTGATCCGCCCGTCTCGGCCTCCCAAAGTGCTGGGATTACAGGCTTGAGCCACCGCGCCTGGCCATTGGTCAAATTATTTAACCTATCTCAGTTTCCTATCTGAAAAATGGGGAAGGAGTCTTACCCATTATCTTAGGTACTTTTATTAAAGTTACATGAAAATTAAATGACAAAATATCTATAAAGCATTGAGAACAGAGTCTGACATCTAATAAACAAAAAATACGTTTGTTATTTTATGAACAGACTGAAGACTCACTGAAATGAATCTTAGTTTTTGTTTTGATTTGTTTCGTTTTTGTTTTTGAGGCAGGTCTCCCTCTGTTGTCCAGGCTGGAGGGCAGTGGCACAATCTCGGCTTACTGCAACCTTCGCCTCTTGGGTTCAATCGATTCTCATGCCTCAGTCTCCCAAGTAGCTGGAACCACAGACATGAGCCACTATGCCTGTCTTATTTATTTATTTATTTATTTGTTTATTTATTTATTTATTGAGATGAGGTCTCACTATGTTGCCTAGGCTTGAACTCCCGGGCTCAAGGGATCCTCCTGCCTCAAGCTCCCAAAGTGCTGAGATTACAGCCTAAGCCACTGTGCCCAGGCTTGAAATGAATCAGGTTTATCTTTATCTTTGCAAGCTCCCTCTTCCCCTGGCTTTCCTATCCTCACACAGATAGCACATAATAGATTATTAATCTCATCCATCTCGGAAGATCAGGAGATCTGGCCAGGACATAATGGTCAGACAAGGTGAGGTTGAGACCTGAGGGTCTAAATGAGATGAGATAGTAAAATATAAGTAATTGGTAGAGTATAGCCTGATTTACATCCACAGGGAAAGGAGAGAGACAGGAGTGAGGAGACCTGGTACAAATTCCAAATCCAAAGTATAAGAGTGGAAGCATAAATGAGAAATGGGGTCGAGAACCAGAACAGATGAGAAATGGCCTGAAATATAAACTCATCATCTCAGGCTTATGGATGAGCTTTATGTCAGGAGTGAAGATGGGCCCAAATGTCCCTCAATAAACACATATAGATCAAGCAATGGATGCCAAAGACAAACATTGACATGCACCAGATAATCAATACATAACAGGTTTCTACTTACTGGTTATTGGCATTTTAAGGAACTTTAAAAAGAGTAAGTCTGTTTAATATATTCTTTTTTGTTTTCTTCATTAGATCCCCTCAGCAGAGTGTGTTTAAGACCAAAAAATGTAACTGATTCATTGAGCACCTACATTAATGCTAATTATATTAGGGTAAGTAAATAAGTACAAATTTCTTTCTGGTGATTTTCTATTTGGAATTGTTGGTTTTATTTTGTTTTTCCTAGAGTAGATTAATCTTGGTTTAACTTGATTACCAGCAAGATTTCATTTTGTTTGGTTTTTTATCTTAGTCGTAGTCAACATTGTTAATGGGTCTTTTATGATGACTTTCCTTTTAGGGTGAGTCTCTGGCAACAGTGCTCTCTATGGGCACTCTGCTGGAGACTGGGCATTACAACCCTCAATATCATGTGCTATCCTTAACTTGCTGCCAAGTTAATGATATTAAGGATATTGTTAACTAGAAATTGTTGTACTAGAATCAATGAAGCCGTAACCTGTGTTGCTTTTGTAAGCACAGCTATTTCATTGAAGATCTTTCACCCAAACTTTCACTGCAAGGCATGAACTTAAAAACCAATATTTTTGTCTCTTTACTCCATCTAGGGCTACAGTGGCAAGGAGAAAGCTTTCATTGCCACGCAGGGCCCCATGATCAACACTGTGGATGATTTCTGGCAGATGGTTTGGCAGGAAGACAGCCCTGTGATTGTTATGATCACAAAACTCAAAGAAAAAAATGAGGTATGATCTTTAATCAAGTTCTGAATGTTATACATGTTCTGTTGCTATAGAAGAGATATTGTATAAGTAAAATTGCCATGGACTTAGATTTACGATGGAAACTTTGAGACATTTAAAGGCTAAGTCACTTAATACATCCCAAATATAATAACTGCTATTATCCTATGACTGTCAACTTTCTTTCAGACAAGTCAATATACTTGGCATATACATATCTAATTTGTACCCACAAAAGAAATAAGGGGGTCATGAATTATCACCCTAATTTATAGGCAGGCAAATAAAACCTTATTCACATCCTGAGTCATTTTTGAACACCTACTATGTGACAGGTACTACTCTAGTCATTGGAGATATAATAGTAAACAAAACACACCAAGATCCCTGCCCTTGGTAGATTTTAACTTTCTGGTGGGAGAAGACAAACAAAAACACTGCACATAATAAACTTATAAATAGTGTAATATATGAGAAGAGATTAAATGCTATAGGAAAGAAAGTAGAGCAGGCTAAGTGGAATGGGTATACCGGGCAGTAAGGAGGGGGTGTTGGGGAATTGCAGATTGCATTATTAAAGAGGGTGGGCAAGGTGAGTCTCATTAAGAAAATGAGATTCGAGGGCAGTTACAGAAACCAATCAACTTTCTCGATATCTTCATAATAAGAAATCCAAGAAAGAAAGAATTTGATTTCATATCCATACTAGCAGTCTTTTCTAAGGATTTAGCTTACAGAATACTTACTCTGTATTTTGCATTATAAAAATACAATTGTAATATTCCTGACGGCTGATATTCGAGGTACCACTTACATCTTAGGACAACTTACTGGGATAATTTACAGTCTAATTTTCGGCATTTTTGTGTTTGTTTTCTTGTGAAAAATATTGTACCAGGGCTTCACCATGACAATAAGAATTTAAGAAAATGGAGCATTCCTTTATAAGCCTTTGGTGATTATAATCCTTGAGTGCAGCATAATCCTGCTGCTAATGGACATCATCTAGGCTCACAAAACAGCAATTTATACATGTTTTAAAGTTTGTTATTTTCTTATATTTTTGCTACAATAGATAAACCATTTTTTTTTTTCCTGAAATTTATTCTGGAAAAATAGTGTATTTCTGGCCAGTAGATAAAGTTATATACTCGATTCACTACATGACTTACTAACTAAACACGCTTCTATGAATCCGATATTAAAGCCTGAGGTGGCATTATAAAAATAACCCCTAATATTCTCAAGCTGTTTCCCACACAGTGTCAATCTATCAACATATTAAGTCACTGACAATTCCTTCACAGTTGTTTAATATGCATGACATTTTTATGATAGAAAAGATTTTTCAAGTTTAAAAGGTATATTCTCTGTATATATACACTCGTGCATTCCTACATAGAACTTATGTAATACGGCCGACTAGATAACCGGAAAACTTCCCACTACAAAACCAGTTATACTGTGCAGAATATGAAATGGCGTGCAAAGCAGAGCTTTAAAAAAAAAGTAAAGGAAATCCCAGTGGCTAATGAAAAGAGACTAAAAAGCATAAAACCAGAAAAGTAAACATATTGTAATGGTAATACAAGAACTAGAGACAAAGCCTGATCTTGCAGGAGCCAGGTGTTGGAACTGAGACTTTAGGTAAAGTGAGCACCTTCAAAGGCAATGCCTTCAGATAAAAAGTGAACCACAAAAATAAATCTGCCTACTAAAATAGGGCGATGTTGAGAAATTCACCTAAGTCTGGCCTTCTTATGGTATAAACAAAAAGGCTCTCGAGTATTTAAAGCTGAGAAACCTCAGAATTCAAAAACCAAGAAATACCAAGTGAAGTCATTAACATAAAAAGTAATTCTAGGTTGGCAACGCCCTATGATACTTCACAGAAACGAAGGCAAAAAGTTTCTGATGCACATACTCTCAGCATATACCTCACAGGTTTCCATAGAAAAGCCCAGCCAGGGCAAAGCAAGAGAGCCGACTAGAAAAGCTTAATGCTCATACTGCCCACCAAAAAAAGAGCCAAAACAACAAATAAGAAAGTACGTTTGTACTGGAGTGTTTGAGGGAGTGCACTGGAATACAGCAGGAGAGAGAGACAGAAAATCCTGTGGGACAAGGAGACCTTTAGTGAGGGTCACATAGAGAAGAGAATGAAACACCCTGCCTCTGCCACACCGCCATCTCCCCAGACAGGATTAGCTCAGAACAAGAAGGTGCATCCAGTGGGACTAGGCAAGCAAGAGGCCCCAGCAGCCCCCATTAATGTCGCAGACATCTGCACTCTTTGTTGCTGAGAATCCTCCAGTTCCTAGAGACTCTGAGTCCAGTTTAGGGAGCTGCCTGACAGCCACATGGCTGCTCTGCCCCAGAGAAGGAAGTCACATTGTATGCCCTCATCCCTGTGACCCAAGCTGCAGCTATATGATGCCATTTTGAAACCAGAGCCACAACTAGAGTACAGCCTGTTCTAGGAGCCAGTAGCTACCATCTCTTTTCATTCCCGAAGCTACACGGCCATAACACTACCTTCACACACAGTAGTACACCATTCCCTTGCTGAGTTGCTACAGCTCCCTACCCCCTGGGAACAAGCTCCCTAGGAAGTGTTCCACCTTTCACAACCTAGTGACTGCAGTACCCTGAACCTGTCTCTCAGAGCCTAGATCCAGTGCCCCATCCTTGGAGCCCATATAGCACCTTGCCCTCAAAGGAACAGACAATCTTGCTAAGCAGAGAAACCAAGTCCAAACTGGCCTCATGCACAGTCAGCATGCTCACCAGCAAGCAGCACGATTCCAAAGTGAGCCACACCCAAACCAGTGGACCAGCCCCTGCATGCCCCTGGTACACTCAACAGTTGGCTGCACTACTTCTAAGGATGCCCCAACCTGAGCTGGCAGACCTGTCCACATATGCCACCAGTAAGCTCACCAGCTGGGCATGTCATTTTCAGGGGACTTTTGCTCTGAGTTGGCAAGCCAAGCCTCATGCTTGCCAGCCAAGTACACTGCCCCCAGAGGAGCCCTAACCCAAGCTGACAGACTGGCTGCTGAATGCTCACCAGCCATGTATGCATCTCACAACGGGTCCCCACCTTAACCAGTGAACTTGTTCTTGTGCTCACATACCCCTTGTGTCCAGGGGTGACCTGTCCTGAGCCAGCAAACTAGCCACACGAAGGCCCTTAGAGGTATCAATAAAGTTGACTACAGCTTAAAAAACTACAGAGACTACACTACTGCACCCACATAGAACAAAAGCCAGTGTACCCTACCCAACCAACACCCTCAGACACATCTGCTGGTGAAAGTGATTCCCTTCAAAAGCCACTCCCTAAAATTAAAAGAGTTGACCATTCCATTAGATGCACAAATATCAACACAGGGATACAAGATACATGAAAAAGCAAAGAAAAATGACACCATCAAAGAAGCAGAAGAATCCTCCAGTAACTGACACCCAAGAAATGGAAATTTATAAATTTCCTGAAAAGGAATTTAAAATAATGACCTGAAGGAAATTATGAATTGTGGATGGGGGAGGAGAAAAGTCTAGAATATTTATATGTGACCAAAGTTAAGTTGTTATCAGCTTAAAATATTCTAAGTTCTTTTTATGTAAGCCCCAGAATAACCAAAAAGAAAAAAATTACAACAGATACACAAATGAAAAAGAGAAATGAGTCAAAGCTTATCACTATGGAAAACCACCGAGTCACAAAGAGAAACAATAAGAGTAGAAGAAAGAAACAAAGTATCTAGATAACAGTTAACAAAATGGCAGGAGTAAGTTCTTATCTGTCAATAATAATCTTGAATGGAAATGGATTAAATTTTCTAATTAAAAGATATAGAGTGGCCAAATGGGGGGAAAAATAAGCAAGACTCACCTATACAATGTCTACAAGAAACTCACTTCACATGTAAAGACATATAGACTGAAAGTGAAGGGATGAAAAATTGATATCACATGCAAATGTAAACTAAAAGAGACCAGGAGTAGCTTCACTTATACCAGATAAAATAGACTTCAAATCAAAAATCACAAAAAAGCACAAAGAAGATCATTATATAATGATACATGGGTTAATTCAGCAAAAACAAAAAAATCGTAAATATGTATGCACCTAACACTAGAGCACCCAAAAATAAAAAGCAGTTATTTATTAGATTAAATAAAGCAATAGACTGCAATATAGTAATAATCATGAACTTCAACGTCAACACCCCACTCTCAGCAATGGACAGATCATCCAGACAGAAAATAAACAAAGAAACATTGGATTTAAACCACACAATAGACCAATTGGACCTAACAGATATTTACAGAACATTTCACCCAACAACTGCAGAATACGCATTTTTCTTACTAGCACAAGACAAGCCTTAACAAATTTTAAAAGATCAAAATCATTTTAAATATGTTTTCTGACCACAATGTTATAAAACTAGAAATCAACAACAGGAAGAAATTCAGAAACTTTACAAATACATGAGAATTAAACAATATGCTCCTAAAGAACCAATGGATCAGTGAAGGCTTTAAAAGGGAAATTTAAAAATTCCTTGAGACAAATAGAAAGACAACATATCAAAGTCTTTGGAATACAGAAAAAGCAGTTCTAAAAGGGAAGTTTATATCAATAAATGCTTACATGTATTGAAATGGAAGAGAAAGATGACAACCTAATGACACACCTCAAGGAACTACAAAAACAAGAACAGGCTGGGCAGCATGGCTCACACTTGTAATCCCAGCACTTTGGGAGGCTGAAGCAGGCAATCACTTGAGGTCAGGAGTTCAAGACCAGCTTGGCCAACATGGTGAAACCCTATCTCTACTAAAAATACAAAAATTAGCTGGGCCTGGTGATACATACCTGTAATCTCAGGTACTCGGGAGGCTGAGGCAAAAGAATCAATTGAACAAAGGAGACAGAGGCTGCAGTGAGCCGAGATCATGCCACTGCACTCCAGCTTGGGCAACTGGGAGACAGAGAGAGACTCCATATCCAAAAAAAAAAAAAAAAAAAAGGACAAGAACAAACTAAACCCAAAATTAGTAGAAGGAAGTAATTAAGAAAGATCAAAGCATACATAAATGAAATGCAGGCAGAAAAATACAAAACATCAACAAAAACATCATGTTTGAAAACAAAACTGATGAACCTTTAGATGCCGCAGAAATACAAAGAATTATAAAAGGCTATTGTGAACAATAATATAGCAACAAATTGGATAATCTAAAAAAAGAATAAATTCCTGGACACATGCAACCTTCCATTGTTCAATTCCAAGATTGAACAATGAAGAAATAGAAAATCTGAAAACACCAATGAGTGAGGAAATTAAATCAGTAACAGAACATATCCTGGTCGGGTGCTGTGGCTCATGCCTGTAATCTCAGCACTTTGGCAGGCTGAGGCGGGCAGATCACCTGAGGTTGGGAGTTCCACACCAGCCTGGCCAACATGGTGAAACCCCATCTCTACTAAAAATACAAAAATTAGCTGGGCTTGGTGGTGCGTGCCTGTAATCCCAGCTACCTGGGAAGCTGAGGCGGGAGAATCACTTGAACCCAGGACTGGGAGGTTGCAGTAAGCCAAGATCATGCCACTGTCCTCCAGCCTGGGTGACAGAGCGAAACTCCATCTCAAAAAAAAAAAAAAAGTACCCCATTGAAGAAAAAACCCAGGACCTGATGGTTTCACCAATGAATTCTACCAAACTTTTAAAGAACTAATACCAATTCTCCTCAAACTATTCAAGAAAATTGAAGAGGAGAGAATATATTCCAAAGTCATTCTACAAGGCCAGCATTACCCTAGCACCCAAACCAGATGAGGACTCAACCAAAAAAGAAACTACAGGTCACTCTGATATATATGCAAAAATGCTCATAAAATATTAGTAAACCAAAATCAGTAGCACATTAAAAACATCATCCACTATGACCAAGGGAATTCATCCCAGGGATGTAAGAATAGGTCAGTTTATACAAACCAATAAATATGATACACCACATTAACAGAATGAAGGATAAAATCCATATCATCATTTCAATAGATGAAGAAAAATAATTTGACAAAATTCATCCCTTCATGTTAAGAACTGTCAACAGGCCGGGCGCGGTGGCTCAAGCCTGTAATCCCAGCACTTTGGGAGGCCGAGGCGGGCGGATCACGAGGTCAGGAGATCGAGACCATCCTGGCTAACACAGTGAAACCCCGTCTCTACTAAAAACTACAAAAAACTAGCCGGGCGAGGTAGCGGCGCCTGTAGTCCCAGCTACCCGGGAGGCTGAGGCAGGAGAATGGCGTGAACCCGGGAGGCGGAGCTTGCAGTGAGCTGAGATCCGGCCACAGCACTCCAGCCCAGGTGACAGAGCGAGACTCCGTCTCAAAAAAAGAAAAAAAAAAAAAAAAAAAAGAACTGTCAACAAATTAGATATAGAAGGTATGTACCTCAACACTAAAAAGTCCATATATGACAAGCCCACAACAAATATCATACTGAATGTGGAAAAGTTGAAAGCTTTTCTCCTAAGATTTGGGATGAGGATATCCACTTTCACAACTTCTGTTCAACATAGTACTGGGGGTCCTAGCCAGAGTAATCAGGCAAGAGAAAGAAATAAAAGGCAAAATTGGAAAGGAGGGGCATCAAACTATCCCTGTTTGCAGATCATATGATCATATATATGGAAAACCCTACACACTTCACCAAAACTTGTTATAACTAATAGACAAATTTAGTAAAGTTGAAGGATACAAATTTAACATTCAGAAATGAGTAGCATTTGTATATGCTAATGGTGAGCTAGCTAAAAACAAAATCAAGAAAACAATTCCATTTATAATTGCTACCAAAAAGAAAGATACCTGAAAAGAAATCTAACCAAAGAGGTGAAATATCTTTTATACTGAAAACTATAAAACATTGATGAAGGAAATTATAGAGAACACAATTAAACAGAAATATATCCTGTGTTCATGGAGTGGAATAATTAATATTGTTAAAATATCCATACTACCCTAAACAACCAATAGATTCAATGCATTCCCTATCAAAATACCAATAACATTCTTCATGGAAAAAAATTTTTAATCCTAAAATTTGTATGAAACAACAAAAGACCTTTACTAGCCAAATCATTCTTGAGAAAAAAAAACAAAGCTGGAGGCATCATACTACCTAACTTCAAAATATACTACAAAGTTATATTATCGAAAACAACATGGTACTGGCAAAAAAACAAACACATAGACCAATGGAATGGAGCATAGAGCCCAGAAATAAGAAAAGATTTTGAATATTCTCACTACAAACAACAAATAATAAATATTTGAAGTGATGGATATACTGATTACCTTTATTTGATCATTAACCCATATATACATGCATTGAAGTGTCACATACCCCATGAATATGTGTCAATTAAAATAAAATAAATAAAAAAATTCTCAGCAAACATAAGCTTACAATCAAAATTATGAGGCATACAAGCACACAATAAAAACCATGAGAAAAAATCAGAAGCAGCAACAGTTAAATAGATTCACAGGAATTAAAATAATTGAAATAATAAATGTAGGTTACTTTTTTTTTTTTTTTTTTGAGGCAGAGTCTCGCTCTGTTGCCCGGACTGGAGTGCAGTGGCCGGATCTCAGCTCACTGCAAGCTCCGCCTCCTGGGTTTATGCCATTCTCCTGCCTCAGCCTCCCGGGTAGCTGGGACTACAGGCGCCCGCCACCTCGCCCGGCTAGTTTTTGTATTTTTAGTAGAGACAGGGTTTCACCGTGTTAGCCAGGATGGTCTCGATCTCCTGACCTCGTGATCCGCCCGTCTCGGCCTCCCAAAGTGCTGGGATTACAGGCTTGAGCCACCGCACCCGGCCGTAGGTTACTTTTTTAAATAATTAAGCACAAAAAGCACAAAAAATTTGACACAGGGACGAGTTACTATCCAAAAGGCTACGAAAGATGGCCGAATAGGAAGAGCTCCAGTCTGCAGCTCCTAGCATGAGTGATGCAGAAGATGGGTGATTTCTGCATTTCCAACTGAGGTACCGAGTTCATCTCACTGGGGCTAGTCAGACAGTGGGTGCAGCCCATGGAGCAGGGTAGGGCATCGCCTCACCTGGGAAGCGCAAGGGGACAGGGAATTCCCTTTCCTAGCAAAGGGAAGCTGTGACAGATGGTACCTGGAAAATAGGGTCACTCCTACCCTAATACTGTGCTTTTCCAACGGCCTTAGCAAACAGCACACCAGGAGATTATATCCCGTGCCTGGCTCAGAGGGTCCCAGGCCCACAGAGCCTCACTCACTGCTAGCAAAGCAGTCAGAGATCGAACTGCAAGGCAGCAGTGAGGCTGGGGGAGGGGTGTCCCACATTGCTGAGGCTTGAGTAGGTAAACAAAGCAGCCAGGAAGTTCAAACTGGGTGGAGCCCACTGCAGCTCAAGGAGGCCTGCCTGCCTTTCTCTGTAGACTCCACCTCTGGAGGCAGGGCATAGCTGAACAAACGACAGCAGAAACTTGTGCAGATTTAAATGTCCCTGTCTGACAACTTTGAAGAGAGTAGTGGTTCTCCCAGCACGGAGTTTGAAATCTGAGAACAGACAGACTGCCTCCTCAAGTGGGTCCCTGACCCTTGAGTAGCCTAACTGGGAGACACCTCCCAGGAGGGGCCAACTGATACCTCATACAGCTGGGTGCCCCTCTGAGACGAAGCTTCCAGAGGAAGGATCAGGCAGCAACATTTTCCGTTCTGCAATATTTGCTGTTCTGCAGCCTCCACTGGTGATACCCAGACAGAGGGTCTGGAGTGGACCTCTAGCTAACAGGATCTGGACTGGACCTCCAGCACACTCCAACAGACCAGCAGTGAGGGTCCTGACTGTTAGAAGGAAAACTAACAAACAGCAAGGACATCCACAACAAACCCCCATCTGTACATCACCATCATCAAAGACCAAAGGTAGATAAAACCACAAAGATGGGGAGAAACCAGAGCAGAAAAGCTGAGAATTCAAAAAATCAGAGCGCCTCTTCTCCTCTAAAGGAACACAGCTCCTCACTGGCAATGGAACAAAGCTAGATGGAGAATGACTTTGACGAGTTGAGAGAAGAAGGCTTTAGACGATCAGTAATAAACTTCTCCAAGCTAAAGGAGGATGTTTGAACCCCTGCGAAGAAGCTAAAAACCTTGAAAAAAGATTAGACGAATGGCTAACTAGAATAAACAGTGTAGAGAAGTCCTTAAATGACCTGATGAAGCTGAAAACCACAGCACGAGAACTATGTGACTCATGCACAAGCTTCAGTAGCCGATTTGATCAAGTGAAAGAAAGGGTATCAGTGATTGAAGATCAAATGAATGAAATGAAACAAGAAGTTTAGAGAAAAAAGAGTAAAAAGAAATGAACAAAGCCTCCAAGAAGTATGGGAGTATGTGAAAAGACCAAATCTACATCTGATTGGTGTACCTGAAAGTGATGGGGAGAATGGAACCAAGTTGGAAAACACTCTTCAGGATATTATCCAGGAGAGCTTCTCCAACCTAATGAGGCAGGCCAACATTCAAATTCAGGAAAATACAGAGAATACCTCAAAGATACACCTTGAGAAGAGCAACCCCAAGACAGATTCACCAAAGTTGAAATGAAGGAAAAAATGTTAAGAGCAGCCAGAGAGAAAGGTTGGGTTACCCACAAAGGGAAGCCAATCAAACTAACATCGGATCTTTTGGCAAAAACTCTATAAGCCAGAAGAGAGTGGGGACCAATATTCAACATTCTTAAAGAATTTTCAACCTAGAATTTCATATCCAGCCAAACTAAGTTTCATAAGTGAAGGAGAAATAAAATCCTTTACAGACAAACATATGCTGAGAGATTTTGTCACCACCAGGCCTGCCTTACAAGAGCTCCTGAAGGAAGCACTAAACACGGAAAGAAACAACCAGTACCAGCCACTGCAAAAACATGCCAAATTGTAAAGACCATCGATGCTAGGAAGAAACTGCACCATCTAACAAGCAAAACAACCGGCTGATATCATAATGACAGGATCAAATTCACACATAACAATATTAACCTTAAATGTAAATGGGCTAAATGCTCCAATTAAAAGACACAGACTGGCAAACTGGATAAAGAGTCAACACCCATCAGTGTGCTGTATTCAGGAGACCCATCTCACGTGCAGAGACACACATAGGCTCAAAATAAAGGGATGGAGGAAGATCTAACAAGCAAATGGAAAACAAAAAAAATTAGGAGTTGTAATCCTAGTCTCTGATAAAACAGACTTTAAACCAACGAAGATCAAAAGAGACAAAGAAGGCCATTACATAATGGTAAAGGGATAAATTCAACAAGAAGAACTAACTATCCTAAATATATATGCCCCCAATACAGGAGCACCCAGATTCATAAAGCAAGTCCCTAGAGACCTACAAAGAGATTTAGATTCCCACACAATAATAATGGGAGACTTTAACACCCCACCGTAAACATTAGACAGATCAACGAGACAGAAAGTTAACAAGGATATCCAGGAATTGAACTCATCTCTGCACCAAGCGGACCTAATAGACATCTATAGAACTCTTCACCCCAAATCAACAGAATATACATTCTTTTCAGCACCACATCACACTTATTTGAAAATTGACCACATAGTTGGAAGGAAAGCACTCCTCAGCAAATGTAAAAGAACAGAAATTATAACAAACTGTCTCTCAGACCACAGTGCAATCAAACTAGAACTCAGGACTAAGAAACTCAATCAAAACCTCTCAACTACATGGAAACTGAATAACCTGCTCCTGAATGACTACTGGGTACATAACGAAATGAAGGCAGAAATAAAGATGTTCTTTGAAACCAATGAGAACAAAGACACAACACACGAGAATCTCTAGGACACATTTAAAGCAGTGTGTAGAGGGAAATTTATAGCACTAAATGCCCACAAGAGAAAGCAGGAAAGATCTAAAATTGACACCCTAACATCACAATTAAAAGAACTGGAGAAGCAAGAGCAAACACATTCAAAAGCTAGCAGAAGGCAAGAAATAACTAAGATCAGAGCAGAACTGAAAGAGATAGAGACACAAAAAAAAACCCTTCCAAACAATCAATGAATCCAGGAGCTGGTTTTTTGAAGAGATCAACAGAATTGATAGACTGCTAGCAAGACTAATAAAGAAGAAAAGAGAGAAGAATCAAATAGACGCAATAAAAAATGATGAAGGGGATGTCACCACCAATCCCACAGAAATACAAACTACCATTGGAGAATACTGTAAACACCTCTATGCAAATAAACTAGAAAATCTAGAAGAAATGGATACATTCCTGGACACATACACTCTCCCAAGACTGAACCAGGAAGAAGTTGAATCCCTGAATAGACCAATAACAATTCAGAAATTGAGGCAATAATTAATAGCTCACCAACCAAAAAAAGTCCAGGACCAGATGTATTCACAGCCAAATTCTACCAGAGGTACAAAGAGGAGCTGGTACCATTCCTTCTGAAACCATTCCAATCAATAGAAAAAGAGGGAATCCTCCCTAATTCATTTTATGAGGCCAATGTCATCCCGATACCAAAGCCTGGCAGAGACACAACAAAAAAAGAGAATTTTAGACCAATATCCCTGATGAACATCGATGCAAAAATCCTCAATAACATACTGGCAAACTGAATCCAGCAACACATCAAAAAGCTTATCCACCATGATCAAGTTGGCTTCATCCCTGGGATGCAAGGCTGGTTCAACATATGCGTATCAATAAACATAATCCAGCATATAAACAGAACCAAAGACAAAAACCACATGATTATCTCAATAGATGCAGAAAAGGCCTTTGACAAAATTCAACAGCCCTTCATGCTACAAACTCTCAATAAACTAGGTATTGATAGAACGTATCTCAAAATAATAAGAGCTATTTATGACAAACCCGCAGCCAATATACTGAATGGGCAAAAACTGGAAGCATTCCCTTTGAAAACTGGCACAAGACGAGAATGCCCTCTCTCACCACTTCTATTCAGCATAGTTTTGGGAGTTCTGGCCAGGGCAATCAGGCAAGAGAAAGAAATAAAGGGTATTCAGTTAGGAAAAGAGAAAGTCAAATTGTCCCTGTTTGCAGGTGACATGATTGTATATTTAGAAAACCGCATCATCTCAGCCCACAATCTCGTTAAGCTGATAAGCAACTTCAGCAAAGTCTCAGGATACAAAATCAATGTGCAAAAATCACAAGCATTCCTATACACCAATAACAGACAAACAGAGAGCCAAATCATGAGTAAACTCACATTCATAATTGCTTCAAAGAGAATAAAATACCTAGGAATCCAACTTACAAGGGATGTGAAGGACCTCTTCAAGGAGAACTACAAACCACTGCTCAATGAAATAAAAGAGGACACAAACAAATGGAAGAATGTCCCATGATCATGGACAGGAAGAATCAATATTGTGAAAATGGCCATGCTGCCCAAGGTAATTTATAGATTCAGTGCCATCCCCATCAAGCTACCAATGACTTTCTTCACAGAATTGGAAAAAACTACTTCAGAGTTCATATGGAACCAAAAAAGGGCCTGCCTTGCCAAGACAATCCTGTGCCAAAAGAACAAAGCTGGAGGCATCACGCTACCTGACTTTAAACTATATGACAAGGCTACAGTAACCAGAACAGCATGGTACAGGTACCAAAACAGAGATATGGACCAATGGAACAGAATAGAGCCCTCAGAAATAATACCAAACGTCTACAACCATCTGATCTTTGACAAACCTGACAAAAACAAGACATGGGGAAAGGATTCCGTATTTAATAAATGGTGCTGGGAAAACTGGCTAGCCATATGTAGAAAGCTGAAACTGGATCCCTTCCTTACACCTTATACAAAAATTAATTCAAGATGGATTAAAGACTTAAATGTTAGACCTAAAACCCTAAAAACCCTGGAAGAAAACCTAGGCAATACCATTCAGGCCATAGACATGGGCAAGGACTTCATGACTAAAACACCAAAAGCAATGGCAACAAAAGCCAAAATTGACAAATGGGATCTAATTAAACTAAAGAGCTTCTGCACAGCAAAAGACACTACCATCAGAGTGAACAAGCAACCTACAGAATGGGAGAAAATTTTAACAATCTACCCATCTGACAAAGGGCTAATATCCAGAATCTACAAAGAACTTTAATGAATTTACAAGAATCAAACAACTGCACCAAAAAGTGGGCAAAGGATATGAACAGACAGTTCTCAAAAGAAGACATTTATGGAGGCAACAGGCACATGAACAAATACTCATCATCACTGGTCATCAAAGAAATGCAAATCAAAACCACAATGAGATACCATCTCACACCAGTTAGAATGGCAATCATTTGTAATAAGTCAGGAAACAGGTGCTGGAGAGGATATGGAGAAACAGGAACACTTTTACACTGTTGGTGGGACTGTAAATTCGTTCAACCATTGTGGAAAACAGTGTGGAAATTCCTCAAGGATCTAGAACTAGAAATACCATTTGAGCCAGCCATCCCATTACTGGGCATATACCCAAAGGATTATAAATCGTGCTGCTATAAAGATACATTCACACGTATGTTTATTGCAGCACTATCCACAATAGCAAAGACTTGGAACCAACCCAAATGTCCATCAGTGATAGACTAGATTAAGAAAATGTGGCACATA
Organism: Rhinopithecus roxellana; assembly: GCF_007565055.1. Classification (NCBI taxonomy): domain Eukaryota; kingdom Metazoa; phylum Chordata; class Mammalia; order Primates; family Cercopithecidae; genus Rhinopithecus; species Rhinopithecus roxellana. The sequence goes on from NC_044558.1 coordinate 40,136,908, forward strand.
TACACCATGGAATACTATGCAGCCATAAAAAAGGATGAGTTCATGTCCTTTGCAGGGACTTGGATGAAGATGGAAACCATCATTCTGAGCAAACTATCACAAGGACAGAAAACCAAACGCCGCATGTTCTCACTCATAGGTGGGAATTGAATAATGAGAACACTTGGATACAGGGTGGGGAACATCACACACTGGGGCCTGTTGTGGGGTGGGGGGATGGGGGAGGGATAGCATTAGGAGATATACCTAATGTGAATGACGAGTTAACGGGTGCAGCACACCAACATGGCACATGTATACATATGTAACAAACTTACACATTGTGCACATATACCCTAGAACTTAAAGTGTAATAATAATAATAATAATAATTTTTAAAACTATGAAGACTTTAAACCAACCAACAAGTACTAGAAATAAACATTATAAAGACATGAAAATTTTAAAAAATCTTATTAGATAGGTTTAGCAACAAACAAGACACAGCTAAATGAATAATTAATGGATTCAAATATAAAGCTAAGGAAAATACCTAGAAGATCAAAATGATAAAAAATATGAAAGAATATTTAAGAGACATAGAGGATAGATTTGATATCCAATATACCATAACAGGTGTTTTAGAAGGAGAAAGAAGAGGATATGAGAAAAGAAGTAATATTTGAAGATACAATAGCTAGGGATTTTCCAAAACTGATGAAAAACTTGAGCTCTAAGATCTAAAAAGCACAATAAATCCTAGGCTGAATAGGTAAACGTAAATTCACAGCTAGACACATCTCTGGAGCTGAAAAAGCACCAAAGAAAGTAATATCCCACCAGAGTAACTAACCAAAAAAACAACAACAAAAAGACTTTTCTATAGCAAAACTAGAAGCCAAAAATCAGTAGAATATTACTTATGAAGAACTGAAAGAAAATACTTGACTAGTTAGAACTTTATACCCAGCAGATCTATCCTACAGGGACAGGTGTGAAAGACATTGTTAAACTAACAAAAATGGTAAGAATTTACCACCAAAAAAAAGCTTATCAAAACAACTACAAGGAAGGATAAAGCAGAATGAAGAAGATTCAATCCTGAAAATAGTACTCAAATATAAGGAATAATAATGAGCAAAGAAAGCAAAATATGAGGGTGAAACTAAAATACTGGATAATGATAGTACTTAAAATTTGAGATGAGGAAAGTTAAAATATTTTTGTGTTACTCATGAAAACAGAAATATAAGCCAAAGTTAGACTTTTCAGTAAATATGCATGTTAAAAATTTAAGATTAGCCACTAAAAGGATGGAATTCGAATGTATAATTTCCAATCTGGTAGAAGAGGGAAAAGACAGAATTTCAAAAATAAACTAAAATAAAAGAGAAAACAATAGGTAACATAGAAAAATCAGGATGAACTTTTACCTAATTGGGAGATAGAAAAAACTCCAAATCCTACTAAATATAAACAAATAACTTGCAAATTAAATATCAGAGATTACCAAACTGATAAAATAAATAAATTCAGATAAATGCTGACTACAAGAGGACACAGAAATGTTAAAATGGAAAGGATGGAAAAAATACACCAAACTAACACTAATCAAAAGTCAGATATAACTGACTCTCAATAATTCTCAAAAGAATATTCTCAAAAGAGTAATTACTAGAGTGGTTACCAGAGATAAAGAATGTCAGACAAAAATGACTTTCAAATCAAAACAGTCATTATCAGAGAGCTTACTAGAGATAAGGAATGTCAATCTATAATACTAAAATGTGAAATTCACAAATAAGATTCTACATATATAAATGCATACCGTACATAACCTCCCCCCAAATATATGAAGCATTAATGGGCAGAGTTAAAGAAGGAATTGATCCCAACAAAAATAAGATGTTAGTATTTATTAAGCAGACAAAAAATTCATAAAAATATAGAAAAAGTTTATACATAACCTTTATTCAAATTAGCAAGCTTAGTTTAATAAAGATATGTAGAACCTTCCAATCAATAGTCTCATAATATAAATTTTTAAAGCATGAGATTTTGTGAAAAGTGATCAACTATGACTATATAGCAAGTCTTGGCAGATTTCTAAGAATAACTATAAATATATGCTTTGATTACAGTGCATTAAGTTAGAAATAAAAAGCAGAAAGATAAGATTAAAAATACACTTTGACACTTAAAAAAGTTTTAACACACACACAATGCATGGATGAAAATGAGTTTATGATAAAAATGTAAATTACCTACAATTCAGGGATGATGAAAATCCTAAACATCAAATCTTGTGAGATGCTGCTAAAAATGCTCATAGAAGGAAGTTTATAGGCATGAATATGATATTATAAAAGAATTTGTTATCTAAGCAACAGACTTAAGTTAGTAAAAGAACAATGAAATGAACAGGAAAGAAAAAAGGAAGGAATATTGAAGAATAAATGTTAATTAAACATAAAACAAAGATAAAAGGATTGATTAGGCCAGGCATGGTGGCTCATATCTGTAATCCCAGCACTTGGGGAGGCTGAGGCAGGAGGATTGCTTGAGGCCAGGAGTTTGAGACTAGCCTAGACAATGTAATGAGACTTACATCTCAACAAAAAAGTTAAAAATTAGCCAGGCATGGTGGTGCACACCTGTTGTCTTAGCTACTCAGAAGGCTGAGGCAAAAGGATCCCTGGAGCCCAAAAGATTGAGGTTGCGGTAAGCTATGATTGGGCTACTCTGCACTTCAGCCTGGCCAACAAAATGAGACCTTGTATTTAAAAAAAAAAAAGGATTGATGTAAACAAAAGCCAATTTTTTTGAAGTCGAATAAAATAGGCAAAACTAGCAGAATTAAAGGAAATGCAAAAAAAATTAAAAATGACTATAATTAAAGCAGAGATTTAAATAAAAGAGGACACTATGAACAACCTCATGCAATATTTAGCACCATTTCTTAGATCTGAGCAAAATGCCTTACCCCCTGCCCACTTTGGTTTGAATTTTCTGAGTAAATTGTCATAAAATAAATATTATTTCAAAGTACTTTCATGTCCTTACAAATTTCTTATTATTATTTCTATTTCTTCTTCCATTACAAATAAAATCTTATAAAATCAACATAGCACCATAATTTATGAAACTATTTGTAAATATAGGCTATCAGCTCCTCTGTCTTAACCACCATCTGGTTAGTGTTGCTGCTCTGGACCACTTCCCTGTTCACTTGGCAGCAGATCTTTAAGTTGTATGGATCTGCTACACTGTCCTTGGTCACCAAGGCAGGGCCCAGAGGGCAGAAGGTGTCAAAGGTTTTTCCCAGCAGCCGCTGTTTCCCCTTATGTCTCATTTGCCAGTCATTAGCCATAGTGAAACCAGTCACATGGGCCATGGCATCTGTGGCCTTGATGTGCTTGCCTTTCTTTCCAGTGACCACAGCCGCTCCACGTCCCAGTCTACATCCTGGCTCTCCGGTGGGAGGACCATCTCATCATAGGGCTCCACGATGGAGTTGGCAAACTTGCTGAAGATAATGGGTTCCATGGGCACAGGCATGTTCTGTTCTTTGCAGTGGTCCACATAATTCATGCCCACACAAACCACCTTATCTGGCCACATGACTGGAGCCAGAAAGGTTACTTCCAACCTTGTAGGACTGGCAACTGGGTACCCAAGGCTCTTCTTGCCACTGAGAGGGTGGCCTCTCCCTGCTCTAGGAACTGTGTCATCATCTTGGGGAGCATAGAATCAAAGGTATTGAGGTTGATAACCCCTCCACCATTCCCCGTCTCCAGGCCAAAGTGAGGCCCCACCAGGTGGGGTGCCTGGAACTGCACTAGTCTCATGTCTCTGGAGGGTTGAAAGGGCCACTCTAAGCCTGCAGCAGAGCTGTGAGCAACCTTCTTCTGCCAGAGACCAGCATCAGAGCCTGGCGGCGGTGGCCGGTCCTCCTGTGCTGGGTTAGGGCTTGGGGGGCCAGAGGTCAAGGGCAGTGGGCACCTGAGCATTGGCACCAATGACCGCGGCTAGCGGGGGAGCTGCATGCAGCAGCCTCAAATATGTATTTCAAAGTGATACAGAGTTGGTTTACCTATGATGCTCAGAGCTCTCCATTCAGTGTCTGCAATGGAATAAAGCATATCTTCTTCTTTCCTTCTCGTTGTTAACATTCTCAGATTTCAGTCTTTACAGGAGAGCCAAATGGATCTGTGGAAAGCTAGAATTTTTTTTTTTTTTTTAACAATTCTCACACCAATGGGTGGTTGAAGTTTTAATTTTTTTCTTTGGACACATAATTCAAAAATTAGAGAAATGATTTTTGTGTGTTACAATTTTTAGCCTCCTGTCTTTTTTAATGTCTGAGATATACCTTCTGAGGATATCAAAGTCAAACATTTATGTTATATGTCTTCTATGTGTCATCTGCTTTGTGCTTTTTTTCCCTGCAGCCAATCATAATCCCAAATATTACAATAAAGATTTTGTGGTTTTTTATTATTCATTACTCTTTAAAATAAAAATTTCTTTCTGTCTAGACTCTCCAAAGATATAAATATAATACAATACAGGAAACATTGATGTTTTACAGATCAAAATGATACTGAGAAGTCTGGCACAAAAGAAATACACAGTAGACTTCACACTACCAGGAAAATTCTGTTTACCAAAAATGTGCCAACTTTCTATTGTGTTAAGTGTCATTGTTTAGAAAAGACAAAAATCATTTCCTCCAAAAAACATATGGAGATGGAGTTATCTTTAGAAATTCCCAGGCTTTAAAGTTTCATGAAACTTTCTACTTTCTGAGCAAATAAATAAATGAATAATTGCCATCTCTTATTTAATAACTCCAGTATTCTCATGACCTCAATGTTTATAAAATGAAAATAAATTAAAAATGAAAAAATACATAGCTGGAAAAAAAAACAGTTAAGTTGCAATTAGAGAGATTTTATTGCTGGTAAGTTTGAGTTCTTTCATTTAGATAAATCTCAAAAAAAAGGAAATTCCTCTTCAGAGAAAGAAACATTGAAATGACAGTGTCCAAATTCCATTACTAGAGAAGACACAGTAGCTTAAATCTATAAAGCTGGAACTGGAAGAGCAATCCAAAATGGCAAGTAGTTTTTGCACACTTCCAGGGAAACAAAGTCCCCATACTACTGGATGTTACTTATTGCAGTACTCTCCCCATTCAGAAAAGAAGGGAATAGGTATACATGTTGACCATATTACATACACAGTGGAAGATATTTTCTAGCCACTGCCATTTATTGAATATATGTGCTAAGCACAATTAGAACATACATAAATTCAGTTTATTTTACTCTAACTCTACAAAGGTTTTACTATTCCTATATTATAAATGAGAAAACCAAAGCTCAGAGAGAATGAAAGCCTCAAAGTTAGTGAGTAATGGAGTCCAAATTTCAATCCAGGCTTGTTTAATTCCAAAGTCCAGACACTTAATCATTGTCCCAACATTATAAGGGGCCAAATAAGGAATTAAGACATTAGAAGGCAAGCAACCCACTTTTGGTCCCAGAGAGCAATAAGACCCTGAACGTATCTTTCATGAAGTCAAGGAATTACTGGATAATTTGGCCTAACACACTGCTCTCAATTTAACACAGCTGTACTCTTTCTCCACATTTACATCCATCTTTCATCTGAGTTAAACTACATGACTTAAGTACTCTAAGCCCCATTTTGCCCATTGACTTATTCAGAACTTTGCAAACAGTTTAATCTGAAAAAGCCACATAAGGGGCCATATATTAACTTTTTCCTTCTTTCATTCTCTTCCTTTTTCTATCTGCTGAAATTACAGAAAATGTTCATTTTAATTACACATGTTTGGCCAGAAAGTTCATATGATGCCTATGGGTCTGAAGAGTGAGTAGGTACCCAAGGGGGAGACATTTAAAAGTTGTTCCGTTGTCATCCCAGCACTTCAGAAAACCAAGGCAAAAGGATCGCTTGAGGCCAGAAATTCGAGACAAGTCTGGGCAACATAAGGATATCTTGTCTCTACAAACGAATTTTTTTTAAATTATCCATTGCCATGATAGGAATACATAAACAAGCCAGGCATGGTGGTGCACACCTGTAGCCCCAGCTACTTGGAAGGCAGAGATCACAGGATCGCTTGGGCCCAGGAGTTTGAGGATGCAGTAAGCTATGATCGTGCCACTGCACTCCAGCCTGGGTGACAGTGTGCAAGCTTGTATATATATGTATATGTGTGTGTGTGTGTGTGTGTGTATATATGCTATATATATATAGCTTGTGTGTGTGTATTTATAGCTCATATATATACACATAGCTTGTGTATACACATAGTGTGTGTGTATATATATATAGCTCATATATACATGCATAGCTTATATATATATATATAAATATATATATAAAAAATAGCTTTGGAAGATACATTTAGGCGTTCCAGCAGTAGAAGCCACAGTGCTTAGTTTCTCATCGAATTGGAGTAAGAGAGAGCTTGACTTCAGGATTTCTGGTTTGGGAGGCTGAGTGGATGTGATATCAGTTTCATCCTCAATGTGTTAAGTTTGATAATCTTGGAGACTTCTGGCTGGTAAAGTCTTTTAAGTCTATTAAGCAGTTAGAAATAAGGGTGCTCTGGAGAAATGTACAGGTGAGAGATAGAGATCAGACAGGTAGTTGTTGAAGTCATGAGAAGGTACAGCACTGGTGTAAAGATAATAAAAGAGGGTATTATGTTGTATATTCTGCTTTTAACATTATGAGTATTCTCTATGTCATTAATAAGTCATCAAAATGTTATTTTAAATTACTAGAATTTCATGGTGTGGATGTGCTAAAATCCAATCATTTCCTTACTGATAGGTACTTAAATTGTTTCCAATTTAACGGCCACAAAAACCTTAAGAAGATAAGTAAAGACTTCATTAAGTCAAACTGCAGGTACCATATATGTCTTTGATTAATTAAATACATTCCAAGAAAGGTTTTTGGAAATATAAATATTGACTAAGCATAACCCATGTTTGCCTTTAAAAAAAGAGTTTCTTTATTTAAATTTTTATTTTTAATTTTGTGGGTACATAGTAAGTGTATACATTAATGGAGTACATTGCCTTAAATTTCATTATAAAATCAGATGTGCATTCATTCAGACAGAAAAATTGGCTACTCAATAGATATGTAAATTTTACTTTAAAATAAAGTGGACTTTATTAAACTATATGTTTGAGGAGATAAATTATTCTGGTAAGATACTAATAAGAAAATGTTAATTATGCCATGTTATATTCTAAATGCATAAAATGAAAATATATCTTCTCTATCATTTATAATTAGCTAAAAAATTAGAGTAAAAGGTAATGTAGAAGGTTCAACAAATATACGTGGAAAGCGTAGAAATTGGACTGTTGGATCTTCGGAAGAATAAATGTTTATGGAGCACTAACAGTGTGCTTGAAAATTAATCCTTATAGTAAACATATTTGTAAACCCCATTACAAATGAGAACACTGAGGCACAGGAAGGCAACTTGCTCAAAGTCAAACAGCTAACTCCCAAGCTGCTGCTGCTGCTGCTGCTGCTGCTGCTGCTCCTCCTCCTCCTCCTGCTGCTCCTCCTGCTCCTCCTCCTCCTCCCTCCTCCTGCTGCTCCTCCTGCTCCTCCTCCTCCTCCCTCCTCCTGTTGCTCCTCCTCCTCCTCTTTATCCTCCTCCTCCTCCTCTTCCTTCTCTTCCTCCTCCTCACCATTACACTATGCTGCTCCCCCGAATCCACTTAACGGTGGGAAAGAATAACCTACAGTGCAAGAAGTGACTGCATCCCGAGAGTGGTGTGTATGATTGCTTGCATTCAAGTTAGAAATCTTTAACCATTCTCTTTTTTTTTTTTTTTTTTTTTTTTTTTTTTTTTTTTTTTTTTTTTTTTTTTTTTTTTTTTTTGAGACGGAGTCTCGCTCTGTCACCCAGGCTGGAGTGCAGTGGCCGGATCTCAGCTCACTGCAAGCTCCGCCTCCCGGGTTCACGCCATTCTCCTGTCTCAGCCTCCCGAGTAGCTGGGACTACAGGCGCCGCCACGTCGCCCGGCTCGTTTTTTGTAGTTTTTAGTAGAGACGGGGTTTCACCGTGTTAGCCAGGATGGTCTCGATCTCCTGACCTCGTGATCCGCCCGTCTCGGCCTCCCAAAGTGCTGGGATTACAGGCTTGAGCCACCGCGCCCGGCCTTTAACCATTCTCTTTAGGAAGAGGAGATAGGCAACACATTTTGATCAGGTGTTTAAAAAATGGTGAATCTGTTTATTTAAACTAGTGGACAATTTGAAAGTGTGGACTAGGATTATGATGGGGAAGTCATCCTCAATTTGCAGGTCACTGTGGAGTAGACTAAAGGATTCATGCTTTGAATTAATGAATGAAAATAAACGAGCAAACCAAGTCCCATAACCAGAGTGTCTATCCAAACAAGGTCAGAGACAGTATTATTGTGGGGGTCCAACGTAGCAAGCAAGTGGAAGAGAGTCCCTTTTTGGTATTCAGCTTTCCTTTAGAGGGTCAGAATTAGATATTATGAATGCTGTGACTGGACAACTGTATTCATGAGCATAAATTGGAGTCACAAGATAAATTAGGATCTTATGCAGGATGTTGCTTACGAAACATGAATCCATTCAACTGGGAGCAAAGAGACCAAAGCCACCACAAGCATGACCAAGGCCACTTAGCCTCTGACTTAGGGACCATCATGTTGGTGGAGAGGCAACGTGACCACCACTGTCCAGCAGTGGCAGGCAGCCTAATTTCATTTCATGGGTGACCAGGAGTTTGATGGTTATGCTACCCAAGCAATTAAGGGTGGCTAGAAATTCAGACGCTGATTGCACCCAAACAAAATTACTCTTCTATCCTTCCAGGCATGTTTATATTCCAAATCTAACTTTGCACCTTAATGTTTAATCCACAATGTTATATTCAAACTGCATTAGCCTGCTTTACTTTCGACTATAGCTAGAAGCCCTCTTGTTTAACACAGTTAATCAGCTGGGCACGGTGGCTCACGCCTGTAATCCCAGCACTTTGGGAGGCCGAGGCGGGAGGATCACGACGTCAGGAGATCAAGACCATCCTGGCTAACACGGTAAAACTCCATCTCTACTTAAAAATACAAAAAATTAGCCTGGCGTGGTAGCAGGCACCTGTAGTCCCAGCTACCGGGGAGGCTGAGGCAAGAGAATGGCATGAACCCGGAAGGCAGAGCTTGCAGTGAACGGAGATCATGTCACTGCACTCTAGCCTGGGCGACAGAGCGAGACTCCATCTCAAAAAATTAAAAAAACGCAGTTAATCAAAAATGGTCAATGTGAGAATCATTAAAAAAAAAAATTGTCTTAAAACATGTACATTTGTTCATATTCAAATGTGTTTGTTTATTATGGGGTTCAGTCTTTTATGAGTGTTGGTCTGAATATGGAGTTCTAGATCATATAGTTTATGTCAATCACATCATTTATATATTATCAACATTTTCCATTTTAGTTTATTTAAAATGAAAGAGAAAATAGAAAAGCCTATGAAACAATATAAATGCAGCTTTCTATTTAGATTTTTTAACTTAGAGACAAACTTCTATCATTGTCTCACCTGTCCCTGATTTGACTGTAGTTTTCTTTACTGGTTTACTTTTTTCACCAGTGAAAACCTTATTCAACTTATACAATTATCTCATAAAAGTTTTTTCTCTTTTAACCCTCATATTTTATTGATTTCTATAATATGTAATTAAGTTACTGGACTTCAATAATGAGTACACCTGCCATAAAGAGGTTTTGGTATAAAAACAACTTGAGGCCGGGCGCGGTGGCTCAAGCCTGTAATCCCAGCACTTTGGGAGGCCGAGACGGGCGGATCACGAGGTCAGGAGATCAAAACCATCCTGGCTAACACGGTGAAACCCCGTTTCTACTAAAAAATATGAAAAACTAGCCGGGTGAGGAGGCTGAGGCAGGAGAATGGCGTGAACCCGGGAGGCAGAGCTTGCAGTGAGCCGAGATCACGCCACTGCACTTCAGTCTGGGCAACAGACTCCGCCTCAAAAAAACAAACAAAAACAACTTGAGGAACAGAATCAAAAGACGGTAACGGAAGTACTGAGCTCGGTAAGAGAATGAACCAAGACTATGCAAGGTTGCATGTGTGTCAACATATTTGACAGAGAAAGGAGGTCATTGGTCAATGCTGTGGTTAAGTAGGATTGGTTAAGAGTCAGTGTGGAAATCAAAGATGGAAAGTTTCATTCATAAAGTGATATTTTCTTGGAAAATTCTAGCCCTGCAAGGCAATTTTCCCCTACCAAAACACCTGAGCCTTCGTGTCCTCAGCTGAAAAATAATGTAAATAATAATAATACCTGCTACCTACCCTACCTACTTCAAAGGATTGTGGAAGGGGCTAAATGATACGTTGTTGGTGAAGGTACTTAAATCTCTGAGCCTATATCAGTAATATTCCATCGGAGTACCAGGAATAAAAGTAGCTATGGTAATAATAATTTTAGACAATCTGACCCATTCTATCCCTCTCAACCCAAATGAAGCTAAGTGTGAAGATTTTATTTACTTAGAGCCACATTCTGTGTGATGATACAGATCTTTAGCTTATAGAGCAATATCTCTTATATTTAAATATACAGAAACTAAAAGGAAAATAACTTAAAAATAGATTTTTTTTTTTTCTGGCAACTAAACAACTAGCTAGACCTCCTCCTCAAATAGCCCTCACTTGGTGGGGGCCAGAAGGAGAATCAAGGGAAGAAAAAAAGATCATAAAAACGTGAGCTTGTGACCAGGTGCAGTGGCTCACGCCTGTAATCCCAGTACTTTGGAAGGCCGAGGGGTGCAGATCACTTTAGGTCAGGTGTTCAAGACCAGCCTGGCCAACATGGTGAAAACCCCATCTCTACTAAAAATACAAATATTAGCCGGGCATGGTGGTGCACACCTGTAATCCCAGCTACTTGGTTGGCTGAGGCAGGAGAATCGCTTGAACCCGGGAGGTGGAGGTTGCAGTAAGCTGACATTGTGCCACTGCACTCCAACCTGAGTGACAGAATGGGACTCCATCCCAAAAAAAAAAAAAAAAAAAAGAATTTGCATTGCTTTGTGTTACATCCTGCTTTTGCTGTAAACCACCAATTACAAAGAACTGGTTAATGTCCAGAATCTTTTCAATCAGGGTTTGATCATAACTTGCTTGCACAAGAGATACGGTCCTCTGGAAACCTGTTTTTTTTCTTTCAAATTATGGATTCTTAGAATTAATAGATAATTTTACTGAAAGGATAAGCCTAGTTAGCAAAAGAATAGTGATGATTTGGGGTTTTATTCTGCTAAATAGCATGCTATTTTGAATTACCTACAATTAGTGTGGTTTCACAGTATTATCTGTAAGACAGCATTTTTCTTCCTTGCCTTTTCTGCCTCTTTTATCTCATTGTTGGCACCACAATAAAGAAACCCTAAAAAGCTGTGCGGGAAAATAATTTGAACGTGAACTTGTACTCTTAGAAACGACTGCATTTGCAGCTCTCCCCCACCTCATATTCAAAAGTACCCACACTTATCTGGTCTCTTTTTCTACTGTCATCTAAATGGGGGAAAAATATATTCAGTGTGTAAAAATAAGCTATTGTATCTCAGAAAGGAGATGGGATGCTAATTAAGGGTTGTTTGAATGAACAAGTCACATTGCATTGTCTACTGGGAGCTGACTGCCAATTGCTTTTTTGGTAACGAGTCAAGAAAAACATTCAAGAGGGCCCTGGCAAGCTTGGGAGAGAAGCGAGCCGCATTTCCATTTATCAAGTAGGTGCAGAAACCTGTTCAAGTATTAAGAGTCAGGGTGCAGGCGGCAAGCTCCTGCCTTGCAGTTTTTCTTAGTGGTTTTGAGAGCCACCTTCCTAAAGAGGGGCCTGCTGCTCAGGTCTGATCATGGACAATGGGGCACATACGCCAGACTGCTGGACTACTGAATGAATGCCTCTTTCTTTGTTCAATACCTTTTTCAAGATTCTTTGTCATTCTTCTTGGACTCATTGGGAGGCATGGGTTTTAAGATACACAATAGCTCGGGTCTTACAGCGAAATAATTGATGCTTCATTGAAAGAAACCAGGCAAATTGGTTAGTATGATTACCTTTAACAAAGCGGGAAAATTTTAAACATTTGGCAACTCATAGATTTCGAGAGAAATGAGTTGCTCTACTTTAAAAAGGCTTCTTCTCTTAACGTTAACATTAAGTCAGCCAGAGTAAGTCTTTTGGTCTGGTAGCCTGAGAGTCTTGGGTGGCATGTAAATAAAGCTGAAACAATTTACTTCATTTGGAAAAAGGGTCAAAATGTAGAGGATGTAGATGTGTTTTTATTGTAATGGATGAAAGAAACTGATTCTGCTAGGTGAAGTGACTTCCTTCGCTGTGCTAGCTTGTAGAGTAGTGGTACTTAGCATAATAGAGCCCTGGAGGTATGTTTCTGATACTTTATGTGCCTTTTCCTTTGTTCTGTAATTTTGTGAGTCTTTTGCTGCTCTTTTAAATCTGTAAGTATTTAAATTTTTATCAAGTGTATTCATATGCCTTTGACAAAGATGTGAAGAAACAAGTGTCCTGGGTATTAAAAGGTCCTGATTGAAGGCAACAAATGAAAGAATTTCTTTGTAAATGTGTGTATGGTTGGGAGAAAATAAGTGCTATTTAAACATTTGTAGCATTAACATTGCTTCCAAGAGCACTCAAAATAAAACATCAACATTTGTCATTTTGCATTCTTTATCATGAAAATTCATGGTAAAAAAACAGTTATTTTGCAGTTGTTTAAAAAGCAAAATAATATGAGATTATACGTATGCTTGAATCTCATTTTGCAATTTTTATTTAATAAGAGTGGCTATAATAATACCAAAATAATATCTAATGCATGAAGATCTAATCCCTTTGGGCCAAAAATCTATCACCCAGTAGTTTTTAAATAGCAACAATAATAGTAGCATGTTTTAAGTCCTTATTCTATGCCTGGCTTTATCCTAAGTACTTTCCAGATAGCCAATAATAAAGAAACTATAACCAAAGGGGTTAAGTATCTTGTTCGTGGATTCACAGGTAATGAATGGTAGAACCAAAATTTGGACCCAGGCTCTGAGTTCAAAGCCTGCACCTTAACCACCATGCTATGTTGCCTTGCTTGCAGTATAATTATTATCACTCTTTTAAAGTTCCTCAGGATGACCTGTTATAAAAATATTTTTAACATAATTTTTGTAAATTAGTTCCATAATAGTGAAAAAAACTGTTGTTCTGGGAAAATATAATACCATAGTTATATTAATGATCATTACATCTGCCTTACATATAAGGGAAACTTGGTTGTATGCCATCTAACATGTTAGATATTCTCATTAGACATCAGTTTGCTGAAGCAGGAAAATGTAACTTTCCTCAATTATTGTGGGAAAACATTCTTTTTATTTCTAGTCAGCACATGATAAATTCTAATATTTGGATCTTAATTTCTTAATTCTTAAATTTCTTAACTTAGTTCTTAATTAGTTCCTAATTTCTCTGAGGAGTTTTGGGTAATTGTGCCTTTATTTTTTGTATGGAGTCAACAGTGACAGTGTTTAATAGGCACATATAAAATTGATACTTTAAAAAAAACTGTTGAGGTATAATTTACATACCATAAAATCTAGCTGTTTAAGATTTAAAATTCAATGGTTTTAGTATATTTACAAAACTATAAAAATTGAAATTTGATATTTTAAAATTAATGATATAAAACTCTTGAGATGCTTGAATGAAAAGTACTCCAAGGCCAATAAAAGCCATTAACATTTGCTGTATTCTCTTTCCCCTCCTCCAGAAATGTGTGCTATACTGGCCGGAAAAGAGAGGGATATATGGGAAAGTTGAGGTTCTGGTTATCAGTGTAAATGAATGTGATAACTACACCATTCGAAACCTTGTCTTAAAGGTAAGATTATACAGCTATAGCCATCTACAAAGTAGATGATGTTGGAGGATTACATTTCTACTTTGAAATTATTTATCTTAACAAGTACTACAAATGCAATTTAAGCATATTAAATAATGTTAAAATCAAAGAGAAAGTGTAATTATTCCCTCATGTATTTTTTGTCAACTACTATTAATATGCAGTATAGTTAAATCAATGTAAGTAGACATTAAGAAAATTCATTATGTAGGGTGTTGTGATCCTCTAATTTGCATTAATAAAATATCTCTGATTTAACCTTTTGAAAGTTTTTAACTAAAGGCTGTGCTGGAGACTTTACCATGATTTTTTAAAATGTCATTTTGGTCTAAGCAGCTTTAAGTAAGGCCTGGAAGCTGTGAAAGAGAAAATCTGCAGTTGTGGGTGGCAGTGGGAAGCAAGACAAGCCTGAAGTGTTGATGAGATCTTCGGAAGCATGGAGTTACAGTAATTTATAGGGACTTTCCCCAGACGAGATTATGTCATAGGAAAACTATCTTATTTAACTCATGGGCAGCAGATGCTGAGAAATGTTGCCTTGGTATTATTTTTGCTTCTGGAGAATAATCACCCAAAAATGTCGATCTTATCTACAACGTCACTGCTAAGACAGAATCATCACAAAGAGGAAGAAAACAGGGACAGAGCTACAGTGATGGCTTTTATTGAGAAGTGTGAAATAAGAAGGCATTTACCAAAACCTGTTTTTCAACACATGTTCTGGAGTGCCGGATTCATGCCGCACCCTCACCCGTGCTGGGTTTCCAGATGATGTGTGTGGGCCCTCGCCCGAAGTGTTTCCAATAGAGGGATCTCATGTAGCTTCTTTATTGCTGTGATTCCTCACTCTATTAAATACTGGAGTTTGGGATGAGTGTAGAAGTATTACCATGACTGATATGAAATTAAGTATTCTATTGATTAATATGTTTATAATAACTTGTCAGGAATGCTCATAGAGCAGGAAACAAAATATATCTCATTCTTTCTTGGCTACATTTTCACCTACCATCTTGTTTATTATAAGAAATTATAAATATATGTTTAGCATATGTCACATTTATGATCTATATTATAGCTATAGGTAGAGATATAAATCTCAACAAAGGTAAGACTTTCTCACTTTGTGAACTGAATACTGACAGTAAAGTCTTCTCAAAGTAAAAGGGCACTCTTCAAAAATCTTCTAAATGTTTTTCCCACCTAGAAATAAATTGCCAGCAAGATGGGGGTGATAAAAGGCATTCAGTATTGTGGTGTGGATGACTTTTAGTTCTACAAGTGAATGAGGCATTTGGTGGCTGTTGCTATTTTCAGCAAGGAAGCCACACCCAACATGTGAAGCATTACTGGTACACCTCATGGCCTGATCACAAGACTCCAGACAGTGCCCAGCCCCTCCTACAGCTCATGCTGGATGTGGAAGAAGACAGACTTGCTTCCCAGGGCCGAGGGCCTGTGGTTGTCCACTGCAGGTAAGACGTGAATGGTCCTTTCTGTCTAAGCAATGGCCCATTCTTTGTAAAGTCATAGAGCAGGTGCAAGTGGGTTTTGCTTCCTGGATGTGACTTTGTTGGCAAATTAAATATTTATTGAAACTGGTTAAGTCCCTTATATTTGAGTCTTAATCAAGATTATGCTGACAGAAGTGAGGTCATGCTTTTAGGTCATTTTTGGCAAACAACAGTTACACAGTGGGCGAAATACAAGTTCGAAATAAATGGCTCAGTGAGCAGGAGACCTTATTCAGCAGTTATCTGCTTTGAAACTTATATTGATTCATTTGGTCTCATCAGTCTTGTATACACTAGGAATTAAGATGCATTCTTTGAAGTTATCAGTGGCTTTTTTGTTGTTTCAAGATGACAAGTGAACTCTGCTTGGTTTGTATCTTGGTAACATTTACTACTATTTCAAGTTTGGTGAAAACCAGTCAATTATTTTAAGAGTTATCTCCGGAAAAACAGGTTGAAATAAATTTATGAAATGAGAATTGAGCAAATGGTAGTTCACCAAAGGAAAACAAAGTGCCGTTACCAGAACATGGAGCACTAGAGGCCAGGCCAACAACAGCAGCAGGGTCTGTGCTGGTTCCTGTCCCTAATTTCTAGTTCAAAGCTCTCCTCCTAGAACTGATACCTCCTTCCCCTTGTTTTCCTTTTAATGTAACCAAACAAAGCGAGCGTTTTTAAAGTAATTTATATGAACAACTATTTATTTATTTATTTATTTATTTATTTATTTATTTATTTTGAGACAGAGTCTCACTCCATTGCCCAGGCTGGAGTGCAGTGGCACGATTTCGGCTCACTGCAACCTCTGCCTCCTGGGCTCAAGTGATTCCCCTGCCTCAGCCTCTGAAGTAGCTGGAATTACAGGCGTGCGCCACCATGCCTGGCTAATTTTTGTATTTTTAGTAGAGACGGGGGTTTCACCATGCTGGCCAGGCTGGTCTCGAACTCCTGACTTCAAACGTGATCCACCTGCCTTGGCCTCCCAAAGTGCTGGGATTACAAGTGCGAGTTACCAAGCCCAGCCAGCCATTTATTCTTCATGCTTTCTCAAAATAATTTGTGTAGCTTTGTTTAACCACATAGGTCTCTTAAGTCAGCTTTTGATGATATATTTAATAAATATATTATTTTAGAGTATAATTTTAGCCTCCTTTTTTGAGATTGT
Source organism: Rhinopithecus roxellana (assembly GCF_007565055.1). Classification (NCBI taxonomy): domain Eukaryota; kingdom Metazoa; phylum Chordata; class Mammalia; order Primates; family Cercopithecidae; genus Rhinopithecus; species Rhinopithecus roxellana. The sequence goes on from NC_044558.1 coordinate 40,153,609, forward strand.
GTGGTTTAATTAAGAGTAAAGTTTAATATGTGTCTATTTATCCGAAGGTAGATAACACTGGTTTTATCCTAAACTTCACTTGGAGCCAAAAAAACAAAAACAAAAAAAACAGCCTAACTCACTATGCTTTAGGGCTGGAACTGTCCCCCACCCAAAGTCATTAAACACTCAGGATATCTAAAATGAACTAGTCACTTCCCCTATAAAACCAGCTCCCCTTCTGATTACTATTTCTGAGAATGAGACTATCTTTTTTCCAGTCACTCAGCATCCCATGTTGACAGTTATCTCTGGCCCTTCTTTTAACTCCAACCTCAGTATCTAATCAGTCACTAGATTGGCTTTCCCTTCAAAGCTTCTCCCATAATCACCATTTCCTGTCCAGCCACCATAGTTCAAGCCCTTCTGACCTCATCCATGTATTTTAGAAGTAGCTGGTAAAATGCACACACATACCACACTCCCCCATGCTCTCACCGCCACCATGGCCTACCTGTGCCCTTCTCCGTCTTACCTTACATAGAGTCTCTGCTCAAAGTTTGTCAATGGGCCAGGTGCGGTAGCTCACGCTTGTAATCCCAGCACTTTGGGAGGCCGAGGCGAGCGGATCACTTGAGGTCAGGAGTTCAAGACCAGCCTGGCCAATATGATGAAACCCCCTCTCTACTAAAAATACAAAAATTAGCCAGGCGTGGTGGCATGTGCCTGTACTCCCAGCTACTTGGGAGGCGGAGGCAGGAGAATCACTTGAACCGAGGAGGCAGAGGTTATAGTGAGTCAAGATCCCGCCAACGTATTTCAGCAACCTGGGCAACAGAGCAAGACTGTCATAAAAACAAACAACAAAAAAACTAGAGCAAAAGTCCCTAACCTTGAACCTGTGCATAAACCGCAGAAGTCAGTGGACTTCTTGAAATTATTTGAACACATTTGAGTATGTAAACTTATGTGAATTTTTCTGAAGAGTGGAAGCTTACAGTCTTCATCAAATTCTTATTTAAAAAAAACAGATGAATTACAAACCTCTTAGACTTCCATATAAGATCGCAGGGTACCTTTCTATCTTTATTACCCACAGTTCCACTAAAATAACTTCCTCTTCAAGACAAGCTATTCTACTTATTGTTGCAAATCATATTTGCTGTTTCTCATTAATTCTTTCCTTCTTTCGTTATATATCATTGTCGCACCTAGAATATTCTCCTCAATTATGACAGCCTAAATACCTGCCATTCATGGGGCACAGTTCCAATCCTATTTCTTCAATGAAATGAACTTTCTGTGGAAACTTCAACAAAAAGGGAGCCACTCCTCTGAATTCCTCTGCACTCAACGTTTGACAGGAAACAAGTGCCAAATGTGAGAAATAGGTGCTATTTGAGTGCCAAGAGGGGAGCAATTATTTCCAACCATGGGAGCCGAAGAAAACTTCTAAAAACTAGAATAATACTGAACTGAGCCTTTTGAAATAATCAATGTTGTGGTTTTAAAAGGAGGGAGGGCATTTCTGACCGAGAAAACATTGTTAACACAGAAAAATTGGAAAACCAAAAGCTGTTTTGCAAACAATTTATGTAAGTGAAAATCGTGGCACGTGGGAAGGAAGACAGCAAAATACAAAAGGCTTGAAAGTTAGTCACATTCAGATTTTGCAAGGTCATGAATACTATAGTAGAGAGGTTAGGCATTATGCTATAACTAATGGAGCCATCTACAGGTTTTGAGTAGGGAATGATATAATTAAGTCCCTATTTCAGAAAGATGAACCTAGCAGCTGTGAGAATTTGTCCAGGAAAAGACTTGAGACTTGGAAACTATAATGAGATCACTGCTAATCATGAAAAAAGGAGATGTTGAAAACGTGAGTACAGTCTATAGAAAGGAAAGCATGAATCCCACAGGCTCAGCAGAGATGGAAAATAGAAGAAGTGGTAACAGGTTGGATGTGGGAGGTGAGAAAGGGAGAGATGTAAAAGATGGTTCCAAGATTTCTAGGCTGGAAAACTTGTGGCTGACTGGTAATGCCATTGAGGGAAAAGATACTTCTGTTTTAGATACATTGAATTTAGACACATTGAACTGAAGCAAGTCCAAAATAGTAAGGAGGAGATGGAATGACAATCTAGAGTTTAGGAAATTTAGGTAGTCTAGATGTAGATTTGAAAGAATCTTTTACATAGAGACTGTTAGCGGTTAAAACTGCAGACAGAGACAGAGCACGTGTGCTTGTGAGGTGGATTTTTATGGACATATCATCTAAGGCAGCTGAATGTATAAACCTAACAGAACAGGCAGTATTTCTGTTCAATTATTATATCTATACAAATCTCTTGGAAATATGTGCCTCTAGCTGTACCCTCTCCTAAAATGAATCCAGTCTTCAATTGCTCAATTATTCACTAGACTTCTCAACATCAGTATGTCCAAGATCAAACTCCCCTTCCCTGCCTCCTTCAAATTCACCCTATTCCAGGATGCACTTTGGCCTCAGGGCATCACCGTTCTTTCTCTCCAAGCCTAGTCATCTTTGACTTTTTGCTTTTCTCCCTCTTCAGCACCAGTCCTCCAGATTCACACTGGTGATGTGTCTAAATCTTCCCCCTCCTTTCTACTGCCTGTATCTTGCCTAAGTGCAGACATTAATTATTTTTTATTTTTTCTAGAACAATTATAATGCCTTTTTACTGTCCCCCCCACTCATCACTTCCCTCCACCCCTCTCATCCTACTACTTATAATTAAATGTAAAAATATATTTTAAGCACTTAGCACAGGGCCAGGTTTATAATACTCAATACATGAATACTACTTTTAACTGTGGTTTCAGATTTAAAAGTACTCTTGTAAAAGAATGTTTCTTATCTTTTCATTTTCCCCCACTTTCTAATTTTCTTTTCTTTTCTTTTCAGTGCAGGAATAGGTAGAACGGGGTGTTTTATTGCTACATCCATTGGCTGTCGACAGTTGAAAGAAGAAGGAGTTGTGGATGCACTAAGCATTGTCTGTCAGCTTCGTATGGATAGGTGAGTGTCACAGAGGCTTGCCTTCAGAGCACTGTTACCATTCACAGCCTGATCTCATCAGCCTGACTTCACACATAAACACCCCAGGCTCCAAGGTCCTGTGTCTCTATAGAGATACTTGTAAAATGCTTAAGTATATGCATTATATTAAAAAGCCTTTTTTTCTCTCTTTTTTGAGACAAGGTCTTGATCTGTCACCCAGGCCGGAGTGCAGTGGTGCAATCTCAGCTCCCTGCAGCCTCAAATTCCTGGGCTCAAGCAATCCTTGCACCTCAGCCCCCGCACGTAGCTAGGTCTACAGGTGTGTGCCACGCCTGGCTAAATTTTTTAGTGTTTTGTGGAGATGGGCTCTTGTTATATTACTCAGGTTGTTCTTGAACTCTTGACTGCAAGTGACTCTCCCACTTGGGCTTCCCAAAGTGCTGAGATTACAGGCGTGAGCCACCATGCCTGGCCTGAAGTTATTTATTTATTTATTATTTTTTTGAGACAGAGTCTCACTTTGTCACCCAAGCTGTAGTGCAGTGTTGTGATTATGGCTCACTACAGCCTAGAATTCCTGGGCTCATGTGGTCCTCCTACCTCATCCCCCCAAGTAGCTGGGACTATAGGCGAGCACCACCACACATGGCTAACTTTTTTTATAGAGACAAGGTCTCACTGTGTTGCCCTGGTTGGTCTAGAATGGCTAGGCTCAAGGGATCCTCCTTCCTTGGCCTCCCAAAGTGCTGGGATTATAGGTGAGAGCCACTGCACCTGGCCCCCAAAGTTATTTTTTAATGTTTTTATTAAATTGTGACAAAATATACGTGGCAAAATATATCATCCTAACCATTTGTAAGTGGACAATGTATTAGGGTTAAGTACATTCACACTGTTGTACAACCAATCTCTGGAGTTCTTTTCATGTTGAAAAACTCAGTACCCATTAAAAAACTCCTCATTCCTCCCTCAGCGCAACTGGTAACTGCCATTCTATTGTCTGTGTCTGTAAGTTTAAACGCTCTAGGCACCTTTTATGTAAGTGGAGTCATACAGTATTTGTCTGTTTGTGGCTGGCTTATTTCACTTAGCATAACATCCTCAAGGTTCATCTATGTTGTAGCATGTGTCAGAATTTCCTTCCTTTTTAAGGCTGAATAATATTCCATTTTAGATCACATATTTTGTTCATCCGTTCATCCATTGATGAACACTTGAGTTGCGTCCGTATTTTGACTATTGTGAATACTGCTGCTATGAACATGGGTATGCAAATATCTGTTCAAGACCCTGTTTTCAATTCTTTTGAGTATATACCCAAAAAGTGGGATTGGTGGCTTATATGGAATTCTATTTTTAGTTTTTTGAGGAATCCATCATAGTGTTTTCTGCAATGGCTGCACCATTTTACATTCCCACCAACAACACACAAGGGTTCCAGTTTCTCCACATCTTCACTGACACTTTATTTTCTGCTTTGCTTTTTTTGATAGTAGCCATCCTTGTGAGGGTGAGACAGAAGAGTCATTTTTATAGAGATAGGGTTTGATCACCTTTGTTATAACCTCTGTTCGTTTTGAAAACAAGATAGGCCGGGCGCGGTGGCTCAAGCCTGTAATCCCAGCACTTTGGGAGGCCGAGACGGGCGGATCACGAGGTCAGGAGATCGAGACCATCCTGGCTAACACGGTGAAACCCCATCTCTACTAAAAAATACAAAAAAAAGTCTAGCAGGGCGAGGTGGCGGCGCCTGTAGTCCCAGCTACTCGGGAGGCTGAGGCAAGAGAATGGCGTGAACCCGGGAGGCGGAGCTTGCAGTGAGCTGAGATCTGGCCACAGCACTCCAGCCTGGGCGGCAGAGCGAGACTCCGTCTCAAAAAAAAAAAAAAAAAAAAAAAGAAAACAAGATAAACAGGAAACTTCTCTTCTTCCTTGATCCACAACTAAGCCTGCCTGGGTAAATGGACGATTGAGTTAGTGATGGAGAAACTGAACAGATGCTACTTCAGAGAAGGCACAAAACGATAAGCAGCAGGCGTCTCTGCTCCGTAATTCAGTGTACTACAGTGGAACAAGAGTTGTTGGCTAGGTGTAGTGGCTCTCGCCTGTAATCCCAGCACTTTGGCAGGCCGAAGCAGGAGGATCCCTTGAGTTCAGGAGTTTGCGACCAGCCTGAGCAACAAAGTGAGACCCTGTCTCTAAAAACAAACAACAAACAGCAAATGTTTACTAATCACCTCATATGCCTTAGGCATTGGTCTAGATGCTGCAAATACAGCATTAAACAAGGATTTTCTGCTCTCTGAGAATTTATATGCTAGCAGAAAAAGATAATAAACAAGCAAAATATACCAAGATAATTTCAGACAGAAATAAATGCTGTGAAGTAATAAAACAAAGAGGGACACAGGCATTGAGTCCCTTGAGCTTTAGCCCTATGACCTAGAGTTTTCTAAAAAGATAAAATTATACACTAACCTTTCTTTTTTTCCTGGAGACAGCCTCGCTGTGTTGCCCAAGCTGCAGTGCAGTGGCTTGATCATGGCCCACTGTAGCCTCGACCTCCTGGGACTACAAGCGTGTGCCACACTCAGCTGATTTTTGTATTTTTTGTAGAGACGGGGTTTTGCCATGTTGCCCAGGCCAGTCTTGAACTCCTGGACTCATACAATCCTCACATCTTGGCCTCCCAAAGTGCTGGGATTATAGGTATAAGCCACTCTGCCAGGCCATATAATTACCTTTCAAGATTTCTTTTCCAACAAATATGCTTTGAGCACTAGGTACTATGTCCTGGGATTTCAATAAAAAAGATAAGAAGATTATTCTGAAAAATGAGATAATATATATAAAGCACTTGGAATAGGGTCTGGCGCATAGTAAGCCCTCAATAAATGATTATTATGTTATTATCATCTTTATTATTATTAAAATTATCTGTGAAGTTTCTCTTATCTCTAAAAAAAAAAAGAAATTCAAATTTCCCTGTTCAGATTAGTTTTTCCCTTCCCATCCATAATGTTCTTGCCTCCTTTTAAAAGTAGCCTCTAAGTCTTTATAAGTGTATCTTTCCTCTTTGTTTTCTGCTACGTTTGGTATCTTCTCTCTTTGTTTTCTACTGCGTTTGTTTCCTTCTTTCTTATTTTCCCTTTCTGTCAGCATGTAAACTCTAGAGGCAGTTCATCATGGCGGTTAACATTCTGGGCTCTGGAAAAAGATTGCCTGCCTGAATTTACATCCCTGCTTCTACCATTTTTTGGTTGTACGACCTTGAGCAAGTTACTGTTCTTCTCCCTGCCTCCATGAGTTTTCTCATTTGGAAAATTGGAGTAATAGTAGTATATATTTTCTATTGTTATTGTAAGGATGAAAAGGTATGACCTATGTGAAATGCCTGGTATGTAATAAGCATTCAATCAAGTTTCCACAGTTTTTATCACTGTACATAGCAAGGAAGCTAAACATGTGCCTGTAAACTGGAAATAGTAATATATACCTCACAGGACTGAAGTCACATTTGCATGACATTAAACCTGCAGTGTATTTAGTAGAACACTCAGCCTACATTGCTTATCCTGTCTTTACCCCCCAACCCTACTTCCCTCTTACCACACCCCACATGTAACTGCTTCCAAAAATATTTTCTTCTTGTACATAAAAAAGATCAGTTCCAATTATCCCTTCTCCTCTTTAACTGCTGTCTTAATCTCCTGAAATTCCTTTGCCTTCCATCCCATGTAGTCCACCTCAGCTGGAATAGGATCAGTTTTCACTTCAAATTTTTGAGCCTGTCTTCTCACAGGAAAGGGGCCCTACCTCTGAGGAGGAGAAGCAGCACTCAGTCAGTCAGAGCTGCTCCCACTTTGACTTTCATCTGTCCTGATCTGTGCTTCTGTAAACAAGGCTGCCACCTGAGACCCCCAAGTCACCTGGGGACTCCAGTTCATATCATGGAGTCCTGTGTTCTTATTTAATGCCAGAATTCCATGCATGCCAAACACATGTGTAGATCTAAAGTGACTCCAAACCAAATTGGCCTCCAACAACACCTGTTCTGATCCTACTTGGAAGAAAGTGCTGAAAAACAGGCTTGGTTTTCTCTTTTTCTTGGCTCTTGTTATGTTACCATTAATTCTTGCCTGTTCACCCTCCCATCTCCCAAGTCCCCTGCCCGCTTTCACAGCCTGACCTCCACCTTGGATTCCACTTCCCAGTCACATTCCCCTTTCAGGTCTAACAAATTGTCCTCTGGTTTTAAATGGAATTACAAATGCGTTTTTTTTTAAACCACATCACAATGCCTCCTCTATCTGTTCCTTCCTTCCTAAAGCAAATGGTCAGAAACTTTAGCCTTGGCCTTCCGCCACCACCAAGGTCTTCCCACGGGTCTTGTCTTTTCACTTCTGATAGGATCTTGAAAACAGATCCAACTTCTCTGCTCTGAAGCCTATAGGCACCCAACCCCCTTGGGTTTGAATTACTGCCAATATATGCATCAAAATCATTCTGATTTCTTCATCAGGACCCTTTCTGCATTCTTTCTGAGCAGCTGTTTCTGTTGTTTATGAAACAGATCCTCTCCTTGAACCTTCCTTTGAAAGGTCTTTCCTTCACCTCCTTCCTTCACAGGATCAACATACGTTTTCCTTTTCTTGTCTCTTCCTTCTGTTGTAGACTCTTCTAGTTATATGAAAAGCAAAACAGAAAACCTATCCCTTTCCTTTCACCTCATCTTGCTTCTTTTTCTCCATCATTCTTGCTTCTTGTTCCAGTCCTTCAGCTTTTTCCTATTATACCTCATTTTTAAAATTCCAATTTGTGGCTAACTGCTGCCATTAACCATGTTTTTGGCTCATCCCAGTAAAGGGAAAACTGGTCTCAGCCAATCCAAATGTCTACCCTTATGCATTTGCAGCGTATCTTTCTTCATCACTTACTCAAACCTTGTCCACAAATTCCGATTTTCCTGGCTATCCTTACCTTCAGCTCTGAATCTGTCTTCAGAGATTCCAGAATGCACTATTCAACATACAGAAATGTATTTAATCATGGAACTCTTCACCACTGTCTTCAAAGCACATGACTTATTTAACTCCAAAAATAAACCCAAGTGAAGGAAAAGAAGCATCTCTTGGCCTCATTTTTTTTTTTAAAGAGGAACCAAAGATTTCAAGATATCAAGTAACTTGTCTGAAGTCAAGTAGCTTGGGAAGTAACAAAATGGACCTATTGGAATCTGGGACATTTACCTGATCTCTAATTATTTCTTTGATTTTTATCAATCTTATAGATAAAAGTAAATAGGCTTTTGGAATGTGTTTATTATAAAACTTCTTGACAAAAACGTATCTCTTTGATAATACTCTGCCAATTTAAATAAATGAGCCCAGGAGTTTGAGGCCACCTTGGGCAACATAGCAAAACTCCACCTCTTAAAAACAAAATGCAATGACAACAGGACACCATAATTTTTAAAACAGTTTTTAGTATAAATGAGAGCTGCTTTATGAATAGATGGAGTGACATTGTCAGCAACTGCCTTAAGAGTACAATTTGAGGGACAAAAAATTGCTGCTTCTTAAAATATCTATCTATGGAGGATGCTAAAATGTATAGCAGATGTCTAAAATACTGCTAGTAAAGAGCTAATCTTGGATGGATTATTTTAAAAGAATCATCCTTTTCGAAGGTTTATTGAACCTGGGGATGGGAGATAGGGTAACACTTTATGTCTTCTAAGCTATTAACGCTTCAATCTAAACGAGGTGACCTGTTCTTTTCAGTGTGGTAGCTGGAGAGAGTGTAACTCCCGGCATTAGGAATACATTCAGAACTTGGCTTTTGATGAAGGGAAATTGAAGAGAGGGCTTCAGATGCTGGACACACCATGGTGAGGTCCTTTGATCAAGGAGACTGTTAGACAAGCTCATGGCTTGTCTTGGGAAAGCAAGAGGCACTAAGACAGAGCCAAAGAGTGCTCCAAGGGACACTTTGGGCAGGACCAGCTACATAATTTGTGAGGCCCAGTATAAAATGAAAATGTGACATCTGTTGATTAAAAAGTATCAAATACTTCAAGACAGTGACAGCAAAGCATTAACCCAAGTGCAGGGTCCTTCTCAGCATAAGAAGGTGAGAGACATATGACTGCACAGGTCACAATCCCTTGAAGCTAACTCTGTCTTAGGATATTTTTAGAATGGAATGAGTGTTTGTATTAGGTTGGTCCAAAAGTAATTGGGGTTTTTGCTATTACAGTTATTTTTGCACCAACACAATAGATGGGCCTGCATCCTGTGTTCTGTGGAACAGGCATCTGAGACCTCTGCTTAGAGTGGTGCTCCTGAATCCTGCATACATTCATTCATTCAACAGGCATCACCAGATATCTGCTACTGAGCATGAATCAGGCACCTGGGTGTAGAAAAATGGGTGTCTTAACTGGCTTTCCCAGTTTCCAAGATTGTCCTTCTCAGGACATAGTTTAATTAACAATTATTTACTGAGAACCTCCTAAGCCAAACCCTCTTGGTGGTGTTCAGGAGCAAAGTAGGTTCTCGACTAAGTTCGGGACACACACACACACACACACACACACGTTTCTTTATTGTCACCCAGGCTGGAGTGCAGTGGCACGATCTCGGCCCACTGCAACATCCGCCTCCCAGGTTTAAGCTATTATCCTGCCTCAGCCTCCCAAGTTGTTGGGATTACTCCCAGCTAATTTTTTTTATTTTTAGTAAAGGCAGTGTTTGGGAGCCGCCTCAGGCTCCCAAAGTGCTGGGGCTGCAGGCATGAGCCGTGGCACCCAGCCCTACATTGTATTTCTTTGACGTCTTCCCCACTTGGAGATTCACAGTAAGCATTAATGCATTAAAAAATCTAAAATCTCCCAGTGTAGAAACTCCCTTAATTTTGTTTAAGCATTTTTTCACATTTATTTGACCACAGACGAATTTCCTCAAAAGCCATCTAAATGAGAGGGAAAGAAATTGTAATAATAAAGGTAAGCTGTTCTTTCAGGAAGCTTTGTGGTGAAGAGAAGACTAGAGATGGGATAGTAATTTAAGCCCGAACCTGGACCACTAAAAAGAGGAAAGAGGCCGGGCACAGTGTCTCAGGCCTGTAGTACCAGCACTTTGGGAGGCTGAGGCAGGTGGATCACTTGAGGTCAGGAGTTCAAGACCAGCCTGGCCAACATGGTGAAACCCCATCTCTACTAAAGACAAAAATTAGCCGGGCATGGTGGTGCACACCCGTAGTCCCAGCTACTCAGAAGACTGAGGCAGGAGAATCGCTGGAACCCGGGAGGCAGAGTTGTGGTGAGCCGACTTCACACTACTGCACTCCAGCCTGGGCGAGAGAGTGAGACTCTGTCTCAAAAAAACAAATGTGATGGGGAAGGAAGGGTGGAGCCAACTAATTAAAAGCAACTAACTAAGTGTAATAAGAGAGAGAAAAGACAGAGCCAATATATCAGAAGGCTGATATTTTGTATTCGGCAGAATACAAGCTTCACAGGCTTTTTTCTATCCTTTTCTACTCTTTTTAACAACCTCCAACCACTAGCAATGAAGGCTGCACACTGTGCATCTTATTTTTATAGTCTACCCCTTGTCACTTGTAGCTGCCTTCTCTGAGGAGTCCAGGTATGGCTAACAGCAATGAAAAAGACAAGACAGTGATTTGGATACTTGAAAATGGGGCTTCTTTCATGACCGATCAGTCAAAAGCTTGAACACTGGATAGGATTAAAATCTTGATTTCCACCACCACCCCCAAAATTACAATGCCTGGTCATTGTAATTTAACATGACAAGAACAAGCAATTTCTACTCAAGTCACAAATCTGCATTTTAGTAATAAATTTAAATGGTCTGGTTCAGAGACAAATGTTTTATGCTGAATGGATGTTTCCAGTATAATAACAATGACAAAACCATTTGGTGGATTCCTCATTCTCTGGCAGGACATTATTTTTATTGGCTTTGGGACAACTTCTATTAATAGATGCTCAGTTCTCATTGCAGATTCATGAGTCTGTGATTCTCCTTTTACTAATACTTTTGAGCATATTTTGAACTAAAATAAGATTTCTTTTTTTTTTTCCAAGTAGGAGTTCAAATTCAATGCAAGGCACCCACGAATGTTTTATTTAGAAGGGCATTAATAGATCATCCCCTCATTTCCACTGCATTCACTTTTAATTAAAAGATGAAGTGGGTGGTATGGCAATTGCAACTGAACACTGTCTGGTAAGACTAGTAAAAGAATGAGATGCCAGACATCTCTGGACCAGATGTCAAGGAGCTTGGTGCCTGGCTCTGCCCCCTGATTTTCCATGTGACTATTTGTCCACTCTAGGCCTCTGTGTCTACATAGTAAAAGGAGATGTGGGGCATAACAGTGATCTCCAAGCTTTTCTGGTATAAAAGCCAGAAATATCTTACTATCAAGAGTAAGATGGCCGGGCGCGGTGGCTCAAGCCTGTAATCCCAGCACTTTGGGAGGCTGAGACGGGCGGATCACGAGGTCAGGAGATCGAGACCATCCTGGCTAATACGGTGAAACCCCGTCTCTACTAAAAAATACAAAAAACTAGCCAGGCGACGAGGCGGGCGCCTGTAGTCCCAGCTACTGGGGAGGCTGAGACAGGAGAATGGCGTGAACCCGGGAGGCGGAGCTTGCAGTGAGCTGAGAGCTGGCCACTGCACTCCAGCCTGGGCGGCAGAGCAAGACTCCGTCTCAAAAAAAAAAAAAAAAAAAAGAGTAAGATATCTCATGGACCTCCACCTGATTGTTTTATTTTAATGCTTGCAAGTTAATATTCATTCTTTGACTCACAACAAAGCTTAGGTGGATGTCCTTCAACAAGATGCTTTTCCATCCTGGAATTCAGTGATTGCAGAGTGACCAACTGACTTTCTGAGATCCCTCTCAGCTCTTGCTTTCTTTGAGTCTTTGAAGCTTTGTTTATGTGGAGAACAATGGGATAGCAGTAATAGTCATAACATTGGCCAAACATCTCCTAGGAAAGGGTGGGTTTTTAAAAAATCTAGCCTCAGGAATATATTGCCCAAAGTTTTCATTCTAAAGGAAGAATTCAAAACCAAAAAAGGGGAAATCTCCAAGGCCGCATGACCAATTTTGAAGTTTTTATAAATCACTCTGAACTGAACTTTCAATTTTGCTCAAATTAGATTGACTAAATTCTGGATTTTGGGGGTTCTGCTGTTGTTTTCTGGAGTGGGAGGCCTAAGTGGGTTACACACAAGATGAAGGGAGAGGAAGTTCACATTTTAATCTTGCCTTCAGCAATGACCCCAAACAAGTTGCTATATAAACCGGGGAAAATCGTTTATCTCTGATTATTTTAGTTTAGATTACTTATTATTAATATCTGAATATGATAAGTACAATGAACTGTCTGTTGGCCAGCATTGTTGCAAAAGGGATATTTTGCTCCATCACATATTTCTTTTTCTTTTTCTTTTTTTTTTTTTTTTGAGGCTGGAGTGCTGTGGCCGGATCTCAGCTCACTGCAAGCTCCGCCTCCCGGGTTCACGCCATTCTCCTGCCTCAGCCTCCCGGGTAGCTGGGACTACAGGCGCCGCTACCTCGCCCGGCTAGTTTTTTGTAGTTTTTAGTAGAGACGGGGTTTCACTGTGTTAGCCAGGATGGTCTTGATCTCCTGACCTCGTGATCCGCCCGCCTCGGCCTCCCAAAGTGCTGGGATTACAGGCTTGAGCCACCGCGCCCGGCCTCCATCACATATTTCTATTAACAGGAGATTACCATACATCTATAGGTCAACAAGTTTTAAAAAGTATAGTTGAAAAAACGATCCATAATATTAGTACTAAATTGATCACAGTTCAATCATTTTTTATTACTTAGAAAGCCCTTCCATATAATTCTTAAAACTTCTAATGTCAAATATCACTAAATTGTTCTAACTATACCACCTAGTTAAAAATACCAATTGCTATAAAGCTAAACCAACCAGCTTCACTGCATGTAGCTCTTGCTACAAAAGATTCATTTAGGCTTGTGTATGTCAAGGTTCTACAGTTTGAGATAGTGATTGAAGGTCATTTACACCTTTCTCATGAGAGATGCACTGTCTCAGTTTATTACTGTAGATGATATTTATATTTTAACATCAGACAGTGCTTCACATGCACATAGATATTACAGAAGTATGACTAAGGAGCAATTCATGACCATCAGAAGACATCTAAGCAGGCAGGAAAGGAACATATTTCATTGCAGACTGACCTCAGATAACTTTTTCCTCATCGTTTTCCTTTTAATCCCATTGGCAACTAGACACTGGAAGAATTTTAAAACAGAGCCTGGGAAGTTAAACATGTAAAATAATATCTGATTCCAAGGCCTTTTTTTCCCTCTTTTTTTGTTCCTGAGTAACAGGAAATTATCTGTCTAATCCTTCTTTTTAAGAGTCAAGGATGGAATTTGTAGTTGCCTGTACATCCTTACCTTAGAGGGCTTAAATTGGAATGACATCCAAAGGCCTCACTTGTGGCTTCCCACACAGGATAAAAAGATGCTTCCAATGTGCGTCATATCATTGTTTAAATGTTTTGATTAGTCACTTCAGTTCGATGATTTTCTTTTCTTTTTTAACTACAGCAATCTCAGAAGAATATATATGCCATCAATTTCCAAGGATAATATATGTCCCCAGCATATTTTTTTGTTTCTAAAACCTGGTTAAAATGATTTCAAAACTAAAGTTTCTGCTTGTTGGTCTAAGGTTTATCAACTGTAACCTTACATTTATCCATAGTTCTCTGCATTCCCAAATACTCACAAAGATTCCTCTAATTAATGAACTTCAAAGATCACATTTGAAGATCAGGAATTCAACAGTTTGGTTTACTTATTTTAAGGACATTTGGAGATAAAGCCCTAGAAATTGATGTGGATTTACTTGACATTATAGTTCCTGAGATTGTAACAAGAGGTCTACTTTGTAAAACTTATATGCCAACTGAATCTTCCAAGTGGTTACCGGGACATTTTCCTTCTTCCCAGCTTGGAGTTAATTAAGTGTTAACTTGAGTGTTCAGAAGAAAACAGCTAAATTTCAGGGGGAAAAAATGGAACTCAAAATATGTTAGACTCATCAATTGAATTATTTGATGTGTGCTGATTTTTATGACCTACAGATACTTTAGAACACATCTATTTTGGAGAAGGTGTCTATGTTCAAAATTCCTGGTCAGAATTGGCCAAATTTACATTGAAGTTCTCCCTCCTTGATATGACATCTGTATAAAGACATGGGAAATCCTCTGTCCAAGGGGCCAGACACACCTTGCAGCTGACCCCGGCTAAGCACAGCAGACGGTAGCTTCACTTGACTCATGCCCAAGCTATCGGCGCTTTACCCAGGAGGCACATTAACGTCCACACCTTTTGTTCTAAATTTACTGTACCAAACTTTACCAAAAGAATTCCAGATTCGAAAATAATAAAAAGCAAAGGAGCATAAGTTTCATTGTTAGCCCAGAAGTGAGTCATCACTTCAGAATTTCTTCTGTCTACTGATTAGACCGGATACGGGCTGGGCGGTACGACAGGAAAGGCTGTTGCTTTCTGTATGTGTGAGTGAATAGTCACAAAAGGTCAAAATTTTAACATGTTAAAAGCCAAATCTCTCTCCTGGGCATCTGGAGTGGGTTTTTTCAAAACACCCTCCCAGTAGCAAAGGGAAAAAAAGACTACATTTTTTTCCCCTTTCTAACCTGAGTTTACCCCCAGCTGACACAGCTACGTGCTGCTCTGCATGGAGACTGAGACGACACTGATCTTTGTGTTTGGCAGGGCTAATGTGATATGAGATTATCTGACGTTTATAGGAGGGTAGTATATCTGAGTCCTCTCTGGCCTGTCCAAACACAGTGTTCATAGTCTGCGGGCACAAAGAAATGCAAGCCACGTGGCTAACACCACTTTTGCAATAAAGGGAATGGCTTTCTTCCACAGCATGGCATGGGGCATCATTAGGATGAACAAATAACTTATCATCCAAACCAAGGTACTTCCGAGAGTGAAAGGTGACCCAATTAATAATGACACCAGGACAACACCAGTGAACCACGACTCTTCCAAACATAGTTACCTTAGGTGTTGTATTAACTAAGAATAAGAAAAATAATACACAGCATTTATTTAGTCCTCACTGAAGGGCAGTTACTGTGCCAAGCATTTTGTGGATTCTTTCATTTAAACCTTGCAAAACTTGAAGCCTTATTAGATAAATACCTAAATACCTTATTAGCCAGGCCAGTGGTTTTCAAACTTCTTTATGAACAATGGAAAACATTTTGCAGGCAGAATCTTCCACAGAACACCAACACAGAAAACCAATAAAAACACAACTTCCCTGATCAAAGCTGGGATTGGCATCTAGTCCTAATGACCCATTCCTCCTCCTCTGCCCTGCCCAGGGTTCTCAGGCACCTTTATAGAACCCTGGGCTTCTGGGGATTCTGTGAATAGCCTGCAGCCAGACATTGATATGCTCTGATTCATTTAATCCTCACAACCCGATGACGTTTGTCATTTATGTCATTTTACAAGTGAGAAAAGCCGGGTTGGGAAGGACTGAATGACTTGTCTAAAATCATTTAGCTAAGTAAGTTAAAAAACAAGGATTTAAACCTGAATCTGTCAGACTCCAAGCCTACTATTTTCCACTACATCATCTGCCTCCACTATGCCTGTCTTCTAGGCTGGTCAATATTTAGAAAGATATTTGGATCTTAATGGGCAAACTAATGTCCTCTGCCAGATTTGCTCTTGGTTCTCCAAGGTCCTTGGGGACCTCCCTCCAGAGCCTCCTAACCAGTCCTGTTTGACCAGATGGTACCAAAGAGTAACAATAACAATAATAATGGTTGACATTTATGGTATTGCTATGTGCTTGGCTGTGTGCTAAACAGGTTAAATGATTGTCCCATTTATTTCTCACAACAATGCTGTAAAGTAGGAACTATTGTTTTTATTGTCACATCATTTGCAGATGAGAAAACTGAGCACTGCAGAGATTATGTAGTGGGGTAAAATATCTAGTAAGTGGTGGAGACAGAATTTGTCTTGACAACAGTGTATGCTGTCTCCCTCTTAACACACTCTGGTCCCCTCGGTAATGAACTTGGCACCACTCTCTCAGCTAGCTGGGGTTCCCTTGACATTTTTATTTGACTTTACTCTTTTTTGGTAAACTAACTCCTGCTCAGCAGTAGGTATTGTCACTTAATGTATTATACCTCCTGGGAAAACAAATGTGTACTGGAAAAGAAATATCTGAGGCATGATAAAATTTTAAAGAGTTTATTTAGTAAGAAGCCAGTCATACATTGGGAAACACCAGACCAAAAGAGGTTTAGTGTTCCTATGACAAAATGCCAGAGGCAAGTATTTATTGGGAAAGTGTAGAAACAAAATAAGGAATTTATTTGGTTGGTTTGCAATTATATAAATACCTTTTTTCAGGTACCGTATTGGAAAGTCTTTAGTGACATAATAACGTGAGTTGGGTGCTTATAATTGGCTGCGGTTATGGTTTAGTTCTAACATAAGCATTTATCAGATATGAACCCAAGTTAAGTTTCACTTCTGTTTGCAATTTAAGGTGCATGCATATTGGTGAGCACCTGTAGTCCCAGGTACTTGGGAGGCTAAGGAGATCACTTGACCTGGGAGGTTGAGGCTGCAGTGAGCCATGATCCAGCCAGGATGACACAGTGAGACCCTGCCCTAAAAAGAAAAAGTAAGAAAAAGAGCACCCCTGTTTCTCACCTCCCAGAAGCACTTTGTATTGGGAACTTTGTATCAGTAATATAGATCCAGACTAGCAAATCCATGAAACCTATCTGACCTAAGGGCTTCCTGGAGTCCAAGTCAGAACTCTCCTGAGGATGAATTACTATAGAGCTGTCTTGAGAGTTCCATAATTAACCTAGCTTTATTCATTTATTCCATAAAGATATTTTGTATACAGACACTGTACTAGCTTCTTAATTGTTTCTTTTTTTACTATGACCAACCTATCTAAAAAACTGTATTTGCCAGGCATGGTGGCTCATGCCTATAATCCCAGCACTTTGGGAGGCTGAGGTGGAAGGATTTCCTGAGCCTAGGAATTCAAGACCAGCTTGGGCAACATGGCAAAATTCTATCTCTAAAAAAAAAAAAAAAAAACCGGAAAAAATTAACTCAGTATGGTGGCATGCACCTATTATCCTAGCTACTTGGGAGGCTGAGATGGTAGAATCACCTGAGCCTTGGAGGTTAAGGCTTCAGTGAGCTATGACTGCACGACTACACTCCAGCCTGGGCAACAAAGCAAGACCCTGTATCAAAAATAAGAAGAAAGAAGACTCTGTTGACCTTTGTAAGAATGGATTACCTGTTATAGAGCAAATGCTATCCTCCCACCTCAGCCTCTTGTGTAGTTGGGACCACAGGCATACACCACCATGTCCAGCTAATTTTTCTTTTAATTTGTAGACAGGATCTAACTATGTTGCCCAGGCTGGTCTCGAGCTCTTGAGCTCAAGTGATCCTCCTACTTTGGGCTCTAGTGTTCCACTCAGCACTCCCAAAGTGCTGGGGTTACAGGCATGAGCCACTGCACCCAGCCAACAGAGTATTCTACATATCAATATATGCAGTAGGACATTTATTTAATATTTTCAAAGATGATTATGATGAGTTCCTGAATTTGAACCAGCCTCCAGTGAATGCATCCTGGAATACCTTTTGCTTTCTTTTAGCCTAGTGTTTATCTGTTTTCACATGACATGAAAATAGCATGACCTGGGTTATTCATTTGACAAGTATTTACCTAGGACTGGTAAGTGCTTTTTATTGTTACAAGTAGAAGAAGACTATGCCATTATGCTTGTAGGTCTTTAAAGGACCTACAACCTAGTTGGAAATAATTTTAGAATGGGATTAGATAGTATATGACGTGATATCAGCTTACTCATATTAAAGACCCTACTTTGTCTCTTTTTCTATTTTTTTAATGCCTTAGATAAAAAGATGTAAGGGATCCTTGTTAAATATCTGGGAGACAATGCTGGGAATGAGAAATGGAAGACTAACATTGACTGATAGATAGTGATGCAGTAAACAAGAGCATTGTGCTGAAACTAACAAATTGAAATTAACAAGAATAAATAGAAAGGCTTGCATTTAGTTTCAAAACTTCAGTAGCATAATTACAGGATGGAAGAAAGCTGTAATGTCCACATTCAAAAAAAGTCAGTTGGCTTTTTATTTAATCTACACCATCAGTTAATACCTTAAAATGCTATGGAGCACCAGGCACCATGTAAGCACTGGGGGACCTCACCACCTGATGTACCCGCAAGCGCAAATCTATTGGTCTCTAGTGTACACCTGGAGGAGAAAATAAGCCTACTTCATAGATCTCATCAGGAGGAGACACAACACTCTAAGAAGGTCATATTTGATAAAAATAGCCTGTAGAAGAGGGAGACTAGAGTGGTGAGTGACAGAGAAACCAGGCTGTTCAGAAATACTGAGTGACCACAGGATGTTTAGTCTAAAGAAGAAAAGATTATAAGACTTTGATGGCTGTTTTCCAGCCTTTGGAGAGCTGTTGTGTGACTACAGGGGAGCCTTAAGACTTCTTTTGGGTTATTTCAGTGGGACCAATGAGGTGAAAGTTAGAAAGGGGCAGCTTCATGTTGATGTCTTAAAAGTTTTCCTGCCAACCTTGGAAAAGCCTGCCTCTAAAATTGCAAGATTTCTTTTTTTTTTTTTTTTTTTGAGACAGAGTCTCGCTCTGTCGCCCGGGCTGGAGTGCAGTGGCCGGATCTCAGCTCACTGCAAGCTCCGCCTCCCGGATTTACGCCATTCTCCTGCCTCAGCCTCCCGAGTAGCTGGGACTACAGGCGCCCGCCACCTCGCCCGGCTAGTTTTTTGTATTTTTTAGTAGAGACGGGGTTTCACCGTGCTAGCCAGGATGGTCTGGATCTCCTGACCTCGTGATCCGCCCGTCTCGGCCTCCCAAAGTGCTGGGATTACAGGCTTGAGCCACCGCGCCCGGCCTAAAATTGCAAGATTTCTAAAAAAGCTATATTTTCAGTGACTAGAGTAGATGATCTCTAAGGATTCCTCTAATGCCATTTTTTTTTTCATTTTCATTTTCCAAATTAAGTGGGAGGTAAGAGAATTTTTCATAATACCTTCCTGAAGCCTTCAGACCTGCAAGAATTTTGCCAGCCCACAATTAATGAGTATGTTTCTCCATCTTCGCCACCTTCACTGGCTAAAACAACCTTGATTTAGTGAACAGAATGTCATAGTAAATATACTCCAACCATTAAATTACACCACTGGCCCACTTAGGGCAAAACAGTTATTAAAATCTAAACTGTGTCTCCATTCATTCACCAGTTGGATATGTAAATACCAGTGCTGACCAGAACATACAAGAAGGGGAAAATCTTGCCTCAAAGTGAGGTAAATGGTGAGAGGAAGTTGACAGACCAGAGCCTAAGAGGTGGAGCACACAGAAGCTTCCATATACTGTCTGCAGCTCAAGGGGGAGTAGTGGTGCTCTGAGCTGTGCAAATGCCAGAGGAAGGGAGGCACCTCTCAGCTCCCTGGAGCTACCCTAATATTTACTGTGGTGGTGTCTCCCAAGCTTCACAGTTCAAGCCAGCATCTTCAGAACACCTGCTATGATTTTAGGTGAGCCCAGATGTCATCATACAGTTAAGAAGAGAAACCATTACCACATTCTCAGCTGGCCATTTCT